>NW_017671561.1:162237-182752 GCF_001879085.1 Nicotiana attenuata | reverse complement strand
ACTTACTGTTAAGAACCAGATAGGGAACCTGACCTACTTGGATTGCTGCAAGCTTTAACGGATTCCAGCTAAAGGTGAACTGCAACAGCTTCAGGAGCTAGGAACGAACACAAGGACCTGATACTCTTGCGGTTTCCTCATAGCAATACAAAGTCAATTGGACACAGCTGGAAATGAAGTGACTAACAACACTGTTTCTGCCGCACTGCACTGCACCGTCCGCCCACTCATTCTCTAACCAAACAAAGTACTCACATCACTTCAAGTGATGTGATCAAGATGTACCCACAATGAGCGTTATACAAAAACATGACTGAAGGCTTCTGTTTCTCATTCAAGTCTCTTGAAAAAACAGAAAAATCAACCCTCACAAGCTTGAAGAACAAGGTTGAACACTACTACGAACCAGTTCCTAAAAGATAGATTGTTGTTGTCCTAGTTGAGTTGTAACCTTGTTATTGTACTTACTGTATCTCCTAAACTACTTACCTAGAAGCATTTTGATTAGGAATCCTCTTGTAAATCCGTAAACTCCCTGAGTTTATATTGTGACTAGATTTAGTCATAAGGAAAAGTCTTTGTAATCGTAGGGTTACAAAGTGGCTTGTGGTGATAGCATCACAAGTTAGAAAAAGCCTTTGTAACTAGGATAGTCACAAAGTGGCTTGTGGTAAAGGTACCACAAGTTAGTTGAGTAAATCCTTTGCAATAGGAAATATTGTAAAGTGGCTTGTAATAGGTAGATTACAAGTTAGTGAAGTTAAAAGCCTACAGGTGTAAGTCGTGGTTTTTTCATCCCCTTGTGTGGGATTTTTCCACGTAAAAATCCTCTGCCTCATTTACATACTGTTTTATTAAGTACTCTCAGTAGAACCTTGTAGAGGACCAGGTACTCTACGATTTGGTGGACCCATTGTCACACCTCCTTTTTACTACCCCCGAAAGGGTATAAGGAGTTTTTCCAATTAAAGTGACATTATTCGAAATGAGATTATTTATTTATTTTTTATTCAGAGTCGCCACTTGGAATATTTTAATTGGTGTCCCAAGTCACCTGTTTATTTTAAATCCCAAATCGAGGAAATTTCGACTTTCCTTTTGAAGTCTGCGAACCAGAAATTCTGAATAAGGAATTCTGTTAACCCGAGGGAAGGTGTTAGGCACCCCCGGATTCCGTGGTTCTAGCACGGTCGCTTAAACTATCATAATTGG
This sequence comes from Nicotiana attenuata, assembly GCF_001879085.1. NCBI lineage: Eukaryota > Viridiplantae > Streptophyta > Magnoliopsida > Solanales > Solanaceae > Nicotiana > Nicotiana attenuata. The sequence continues at coordinate 181,540 of NW_017671561.1, read as the reverse complement.
CCTATTATCTGATTTTAATACATGTTTTAACCTATGGTTCAATTTTAACTTTATAACCGCTTTTATTTAATTATTTTTTAGGAAAAGATTCAACGTCATCTAAAACACGTCTTGAACCACGTCACACAAATGCACCCGCGGTCCACGATACATTTTATCTAACGTTGTTAGATTTGGATTTGGGTCACATAAATGCACACCCGAATTTAGGAAAGTAATTTTTAAATAGCGCGCCTAAAGCAAACTAATTAACGGTGTTTATGAATTATTTCCTAAAATTATTGCTAATTCGCACCAATCCCAAAAGCTACTCATGACATAAGTTCCATGCGCAAACACCACAAAATAAGACCAAAATCACATAATGTCTACAGGATGACAAGCCTTCTAAAATAGAATTTGACAACAGACCAATATCATATCTTAACCAGGACCCTGCCCCAACAAATATTAACATTTCTCTTCAACAAAAGTAAAGAGAACATCCAATGCTGTACTAGAAAACTTTATTTAGTTGGCACGGCTTTTGAAGACATCCAAATTAGATTATAAACAATGATCCATTAATCTTTTTGCCTTAATCCACATAAACACGTTAAACAACCTGCGCCCAAGTCATATTTTAAGCTTAATTGAACATACCATCTCAATAATTCCTATGGCTAATCAAATGGAACAACAACCCTGTTTGGCTCAAAAATTAACGATGTACTTTGTAAGCTATAAAACAATCAAAAAATAGAGAAGGGGTAAATCGTAATCAAATATAATAAGCCTAGAGATGCAAAGATGATAATATTGTTGTAGATCTAGTACTGCAAAGTGACAATGTATGTCAATAAGATATTTTCGTCAGAAGTAGTGATATAGAGAGAGAAAGACAGAAAATGAGAGAGTTGTATTAGATCAGATGTCCCCTTTTACAATGTGGAGGTCTCCTTTATATAATAGGAGACCTTCCTCGAAAGAATCAAAAAGTTACAGAGATAGGCAACGTCTCCCTAGTGTAGACGCTGAGTTCTAAACGACGTCGCTTTGGTCTTCACGGCCGAGTCGTACCCGCTACGTTGGTCGGCGTACACTCATTGAGCGTACCCATAGCGTAGATATACTGAGGGTCAAATTTGACCCTATACAAACCCAATGTAAATTAATAAGCTAATACAGGAGAACAAATTATTTCACTAAGTCACAAAAAAGAGCTTAACACATGAGCGTATGAGATGGATTTTAGCGCATTCATAATCATCAAAACTTCACAATAAATATACAAGGAAAAACTTTAAAGAGCAGCAGAAATGGACCTTAATGTTGAATCTGAAATTTGAGTTCTCGGGCAACTTCGAAACTCGTAAACTCACAAGATCGCCAACAGGACCTCGGCTGCCTCGACTCGACTATTTTTATTTCGGCCAATTATTTGATCCTCAATCACGAAAGGCATGAACTAGGATTGCTTCTCTGAATTGCAATTACAGAGCTTGATTTTATCGAAGAAAGCTAAGAGGGTAAAAGAGTCACTTCGAGGAGATTCGGGAAGTTGAAAGACGCCGTCCAAGGTGAAGCTACTGCCGCCGGCAGCTGAAATGGCAAAGGAACGTAATTGCCGGCTTCATAGATCAACTAAAGCTTGCTTCAATTTTGGATTTGACTTGTAATCTAAAATTTTGGAGCACTGAAAACGTTAAGATGTTGTGACTTGCGAGGAAAATCAGCCCAGGGGTTGTCGTCTTTTTCTCAAAAAACAAAACGGCTGAAGAAGATTTTTAGGTCTAGCCTCTTATTTAGGGATTAGGTATTATTATATAGGGGTAGAGATTAGGTTAGGGGTATGGGCCTAGGAATTATGGGCTTGATAATTATGGGCTAGGTCCAAAATTAGGCCTAAAAATGGGTTGCTCGAGCCCAAGTTTTATTCTTCTCCGCGGGACTAAAGTACGACCTCATTTATTAATTAGTCCTACTTAAATAAAATAACTGTTAAAATAAGACCGACCGTTAAAATAAACTTTTTTTTTTGGTATTTTTCAAGATTTAAAATGACTACAAAACATTAATGGAACAATTTTTGTAATTTTCATTTTTCTTGTAATAAAATGAAGTAAAAGCGTAAAAATTAGTTGAAATAGCTATATTAGTCCTATATTAAATATTTACGTGCTAAAATATGAAAAATCTTGGGGAGGGTCGAAAATCACATGTCTACACCCATACAAACTAACACTAATGAAATGTGCTTGCTTGCAGGAGTGTTAGAATATGATCTAAATAGATGAAAATCAACTCAAGAAGGAATAATATTGGATAAGGACAAAAACAAGGCTAAAAGGGCACTGTGCGGCCGCAGATCATGAAGAAAGCCTCTGACAACAAATGCTTTGCAAAGTGCGGACCGCACAATTCTGGTGCGGCCGCAAAAGATAAAGTTCAGAGAGATGGGATTTTATGGTCAAGAAGAAATGCGGACTGCACCATTTTGTGCAGCCGCACTTAGAAATATGCGGTCCGCAGAAGTACCACAATGCCAAAGCCCAAGGTCAAAAAGTGCGGACCGCACTATAATTGTGTAGCCGCAGAAGCAAAAGTGCGACCGCACTCATAAATGTGCAGTCCGCAGAAGTTGAAGGAGTGCGGCCGCAACCTAGAATTGTGCGATCGTAGAACTGGAACCTGTCAAGCCAAGTCTCAATGTGCGAACCGCACACATAATTATGCGGCCGCACAATCTCCGCAGGGGCAATTTTGTCACATATTTTTAGTTTAGTATAAATAGAACTTTTTATCATTTTTAGGTGAAGTTTTGTAAGTTGGGAGCACCTGAGCTATTTTTATTTACTGTATTGGGTAACATTGTACTAGATTAGCTTTTAAACATTAAATTTTCTTTCCTTAATCAAGTATTATGAATTCTATCTTAGTTTCTTTTTTAATTTCTTCATTTTTCCATAAGTAGCTAAACCCTTGGCGAGGGTTGTAACCCAACCCTAGTATGGGTACTTAATGGGTAATTGATTTAGGGCTTATTTATGATTGGGTTTTATGATATTTAGCCTAGTTCTTGCTTGAATTTGAGAATTGATGGTTGCAAACATTGATTCATGCCTATTTGACTTAGTCTATACTTAAGAAAGAGAGATTAAGTCTAGGAAATCTTGGCTAACTAGGTATTGGGGTGAACCTAAGAAATTGATAGCCCCAATTAAATGGTCGAATCTAGAGATAGTAAGACCCGACTAGAGCATTTATCACTTGCTTTGTGAGATACCCGTTTGGACTTGAGAAAGCCAAATCAGGTAAAATCACTCAAACTACCGATAGGTATAGAGCGAGTAATCGAGTGTGATTGCTATATTGTATCCCGATCAACCAAACATGCCCTAAAGCTCTAAATCCGTTAGGTAACCAACTAGGCGGAAGTTGCAACCCTAGATCTTTCATAACTTGAAAAACAATCAAAACAAAAAATATTGTCTCTTAGCTCTACAATTACAATCAATAGCTTAAAACTAGAATTAGAAACAACAATTGAAAATGTGGAAGTGAAATATGGGGCACATCACACAGTCACACTAGGTGTATACCTAATCCAAAATCTAACTCCCTATGGATTTGACTCGGATTTGCGTTGGGTTTTTATTATTGCTTAGACCGCCTCATTCAGCGAATGCCAGCTCGATCAAATACCTCGAGCGCAGAACATCGAAGCGGACGACCTCGCCAAACTGGCAGCGGCCACCAAAAGCATAACCAGAGAAGGAAACGTGGTCACTCTCCTCCATTCAACGATCTATCAAATCGAGGTACGAACTATAAACTTTACTTGGGATTGACGCAATCGTATTATCTCGTATTTGCAGGACGGGTTGCTCCCACCTGATAAAAAAGAAGCCAAGAAGCTTCGAATGCAGGTGGCCAGGTACAACGTCATCAACAACGACTTGTACAAAAGAACGTATGGCGGCTCCCTAGCAAAGTGCTTAGGACCAAATCAAACGCGACGCTTCCTCGAAGAAGTACACGAAGGTCACTACGAATCTCATTCCGGAAATCGAGCTCTCGTCAGATGCCTCATACGAGCGGGCTACTACTGGCCCGCGATGAAAAAGGAGGCCGCCAACTTCGTAAGAAAATGCGAGCAATGCCAAAAGTATGCCCCCATGATTCACCAAGAGGGAGAGCACCTCCACTCAGTCACCTCGCCCTGGCCTTTTATCAACCCCTCTCAGCGGGACGAGGTAATGTACGATTTCTTTTAGTTTTAACTGACTATTTTTTCAAGTGGGTAGAAGCAGGTGCATTCGCCCAAATACGTGAGCAAGAAGTGATCACATTCATATGGAGGAACCTCATATGCCGCTTCGGCATCCCCAAAGAAATCAGTTGTGACACGGGCCCCAGTTCACTGGAAAAAATATCGCCGAGTTCTTTGAAAAATGGCACATCAAAAGAATACTCTCCATGCCATATCACCCTACGGGAAACGGTCAGGCGAAGTCCTCCAACAAATCAATATTGAACATCATGAAAAAGAAGCTCGACACCACCAAGGGACTGTGGCCAGAATTGATGCCGGAAGTGCTATGGGCATACCGCTTAAGGCCGAAAACAAGCACAGGAGAAACACCATATTCGCTAGTCTATGGGACTGATGAAGTAGTATCGGTCGAGGTCGGAGAACCAAGTCATAGATATTCACACGAGAGCGGACCGATTAACGACGAAAACAGGAGGCAAGACCTCGACGAGGTCGAAGAGCGAAAATATATGGATTACATAAGGATAATCGCTCAAAAACAACAAGCAGAGAGATATTACAATAAAAAGGCCAAGGTCAGACCACTCAAAGCAGGGGACTACGTACTCAAAGCCAAAACACAGGTGAGCAAGGACCCACGAGAAGGAAAACAAGGGACTAACTGGGACGGCCATATAAGATTACGGCAGCAGCAAGCAAAGGGTCATTCCAACTAGAAACAATGGAGGGGAAGTTATTGCCAAACAACTGGCATGTCGCCCACCTCAAATACTTCAACTTCTAAGAAAAGATGTTCTCTGGGCCGTACTCTTTTTCCCTCACCCGAGTTTTGTCCGAATTGGGTTTTCTCAGGGAGGTTTTTAACGAGGCGACAAGGAGGACATCTCGAAGTTTAAGGTTCGAGCAAGATAGATTGCAAGTTGGCAAGTTCATTGTCCGGCCCCTCGAATACTCCTCTAGGCCGAACAATAAAGGGACTAGATAGACTGGGACTGGAATACCATTCCGAAAAGCATGTAAAATTCGATATATATATANATATATATATATATATATATATATATATATATATATATATATATATATATATATATATATATATATATATATATATATATGAATGCAAAGCATACAAACATATGATGTTCGAATCAAGTTTTAACTCCGCGCAACATTCGACCTCATTCGAATTAACTCACATTCGACCTCGTTCGAATCAACTAAAAGTCAACATTCGACCTCACAAAACTATCTTACAAAGAGCCAGAAAGACGCCCCCACAAAAAAAGAGAAGAAAACAAAAACTAAGTACACATCATTACTCCATATCGTCCTCGCCTTTGCCACCGCCACCTTCACCGCCCGGTCCATCAACGCCATCTCCATCATCGCCTCCGCCATCGGGATACTCATCGTCATACCAAGCATCAGATGCAAGCCCGTCTAAATCATCTTCACCATCGATGGTCCCCAGCGTAGTAGGGTCATAACTGCAGGCAATCCTAGCGGCACGCGCCTTAATACGGGCATCTTCAAAATCGGCCTCAGGAACCTTCCCGCCTTCACCAAATTCCCATATATGTCCAGCTGAGCCTCAACGTGGATCTACATCTCATATAAGTGTCGTGGAATGTCGGGGAAAGCAGAAGTATGAGAGGACGACGGTCGAGCCAATAGTCGTTCCTTCTCGGCCTCAAGAGCGGCAACTTGATCACCAAGGCTCGAAACATCTCTCTCGAGCCCACCAATTCACTCGTCAAGTCCTGCCTCCCTTAGTGCGGCCGTTTTTGCATCACTTGCACATTCAGACCTGAGGACGCGGATGGAGTCCTTTAATGCCGCCACCTTTGCCAAAGCCGCTACCCTGGACTCCTCGGTCCCTCCAACTATGCCACTTTATCGATCAACTCACCACTCAACCCGGCAACTCTGATAAAGCTTTGCTCAAGCTCGGGCCCGCAGCTACGCCACTTGCGCTTGAAGGTCGACACACTCGGCCACGACCCCCTTGCTCACCTCGAGTTTGTCTTCCTTATCTCTAAGCGCCCCCTCGAGCTCACTGCATCTGCTAATGACCCACACAAGCTCCTCGTCCTTCTGGTCCAACTCATCTCTAAGGGACTGGAGGTTACAACCTGCTCTAAATCATGCACGCATCTCACGGTACTTGTCACGATACTTGCGGTACTTCAAAACCATTTTCTGGAAAACAATCTTCCGTTTCTCCTCTCGGCGGGCGCTCTCGATCTCCAAAATGAGAGTCTTAAAAAAAGAGAAGAGAAAGGAATATCCGAAAAGAGTTAGTAAAGATAGAAAGGGGAGAAGGGCGCAAAGTGCAAAAATAACAAGGAAGAAAACTCATCCTCAGAGCCATCCCAGATATGCCTAATGACAAATCGGCATCCTTAAGAGCTTGAAGAGTCATGTTCTCGGCAACAGAGCAAAGAGGGACCAAAGAAGGGACCACGCTCGCCGTGTCAGCCAACAAGCCACAGTCCAAAAGGATGACAATCGAACGAGAAAACCCATCCGTTCTCACCTCAACCCGGGTAAACCCTTCATCGAATATCCTCTCTTCCTCGGGGTTGACGTTGGAGCCGGATTTGTAATTTTCTACGATCACTCCTTTCGCCCTCTCCTCGGCTGAGGAGGGAACGTCAGCCCGCTCTAACATTGACGGATCACTCCTCGAACCGCAATTGCCTCTGGTCGCTCCCCTCCTTCCACGGAAGCAATCTCCACATTTGAAGAGGGCACGGTCTCTGCGTCCAAAGTCATGTCGCCCCCTGGTTCAGCCGTGGTCAACACGGGATAACCCATCGCGGGCCCCTCATTCTTGGTCGCTTCGCTGTCGACCTCTATTCTCTGTCATTTCAGCGGAGCCTCTTCCTCCTCGCCCTGCGATGACTCATCCACTAAGTGAAACACTAAAGAATTCGGAATCTCCGCTAGTGGGGTAGCAGCGTGATGGCTAGGTCTACATGAGGCCGGGGTCCGAGAAGGAACAGAAGTCTGAACGGACTCGCCTGCAGCCGCGGCCCAATCGAAGCACCTGATTGACGGAAAGCGGGAGTAGGATCCCTCTCCCTCCTCGGAGCCATCCGACCTACCAACAAAGAGAGATAAAGTAAAAAAAAGGGAGAGAAAAGATGGTATGAAGGTCAAAACGACTCAGATCGAAGTGAAATAACTCACCGGTCGAAAGTTTGCGCCCAAACCTCTCATTAAATTATGACCACTCACGGATCCTCACCACATAAGGCAAAATTTGGCTCACCCAGTCACGAATGTCGGCGACTAGCGAAGGAGGATCCTTCTCAGCTAAAAAAGAAGATAAGGGGGAGAACGATTAGGTCACCAAAGAGAAACAACAAATAGCCAGTTGGGAGAAACACTTACGAGCAAAGTTCCACGCCTCAGGAAACCCATTGGGGTTCGACACCACGTGCTCCGTCCTTACGTAGAAGAAATTAATCCAAAAACGATGATTTGTCTTATCATCCATCTTCACCACCAATCCCTTGGTCCCGCGATGGCGAAGGTGTATTATCGTACCCCTGTGAAAACTTGGGGCGAAGAGGTAAAGCAGATGACAGAGAGAAATCCCACGGTTGGCTAGCTCCACATACTTGATAAGCATAAGGAAAAGCTTATAGATATACGGGGAAAGTTGGGCCGGAAAAACACCATAATAGCGGCAGAAGTCCTCCGCCAAGGAAGGTAGAGGAATCGTATAGCTGACGACGAAAGGATACGCGTAGAATGTGCAGTATCCTGGGCGATGTATCTGCACCACATCGTCACCAACCGGGATAAGGTCGACATGGTCTGGAATTTGCCATTTAGCCATAAATTCAACAAGTGTCTCCGCATCCATCTCAGAAAAAACGGGCTCAGAATCATCTTGAGGTTGCTTCAAGAAGTCCGACCTGGTCCTCCACGAATGTGGAACTATCTCATCCACAGTGTGGAAACTCTCATCTTCTACAACAATGGACACTCCTTCATCATGAGAAGGCATGTCCACAGTCAATGGGACAGGATCAGAAACTCCCTCAAGGTTAGAAGATGCGCTAGTCATTTTTCTGTCACGTATATGGGGAGAAAGTGCAAATATTAAAGGGGTAACAATAACAGAAAACGCTAGAGAAGGGAGAGACAAGGATGCAAGAATTCTGAAAAGAAGAAGGGAAAGCTTGAAGATTCAAATGCTTAAGGAATGCAGCAGCTTAAATGGGGAATTCCCATCCCTATTTATAAGAATACTGGCACCCTAATCAAGAAAGCCAAGCGCCGCCACATTGATTTCAAAACGGAAGAGGCCCGGGAAACCACGTAACGTATCGGGAACATGCGCCATAATGACGCATGATGAAATGACGTAACGGTCAGATGTGGCTCTCAAAGTGCCACATTGTCACCTCGCCTTGAAAAGGTTACTCCTCGGTCAGCATGCCCAGATTTCTCAAGTTGCAACTGGCGAAGTCCGCCCATCGAGCTTGTCCAAGAAAAAAAACAACCCCGATGGGCGAAGGGACCAACTGTATAGGTCAAAATCTAACCAAGAGAATCTTGCCCAAGAGAGGATTGCTAAGATCCGATTAGGCCGAGGTCGTGCTCGAGATGGAAGGAACCTATTGACGAACTAAGTAACTGGGGTCGTGGTCGAATACTCAGATCGGCCCTAACGGCTAGATTAGTAGTAAGATATTTTAGGAGAATATTCCACAGAATATTCTCTGCACTTATACTTTAAGTTAGGTAAGGGATATGTCCCATATAAAAGGGGAAGGGAGAGAGAAGAAAGGGGCATGTAATATTCTATATGAGAAGATCTCTCATGAAAAGTTGACTCTGAAGTAATTTACAAATATTGTTTTTCCACAAAGATATGATTTGTTGTTCATCTCACACTTCCTCGCATCAGATCCGAGAAAGTCCCCTATATTTCCACGTTTGTTTGTCTTACATCATTGTCAGAGAGAAGAATCATCCACCTCATTCAATATTTGGGTAAATCATTCTCTCTATTTACATTTATTGCCATTTAATATATTTATTGCTCAACATTGTTCCCCCACACACTTATAACCGTACCATTTAATACCCTTTGCATTAAATTGGTTTAAAGGCAATTATACGTTATTTGTATCAACCGATTTCATATCTAGGTCTTATTATATTTAACTAGGATTTACCCACTATCTTTTTATTTTATTAGTTTAACAAAAAGACTTAACACTTTTTGGTCAAACAAAATCGTCTCTCTCATGTGAGCTTCGCAAAGGAAGCTCTAATAACAAGAATGCTTGGCTTTGTCAACTTACTTATTAATTAATTAATTAACCAATTAAATTAAAGGGTGTTTGGCAAAGCTTATAAGCCGGTCAAACTAGCTTATACGCATTTTTTGCCTTATCTACGCGTTTGGTAAAGTTAAAAGTACTTATAAGCCAAGTGCTCATAAGTCAAAAAACAAGCTAAAAGCCATAAGCTGGTCACCCCCAGCTTATGAATTTTTAGCTTATAAGCACTTTAAGTTTGACCAAGATTTTTACAATTTTATCCTTAAAATATTCCTTTTTAGAATAAAACTCCTACATGGATATTCACTGCCTCAAGTATTCAACCTAAACCCCCTCCCCTCCCCCCCACCTCTTCAAATCTGAAATTCTCATTGACTATTTAAGATAAGCAAGTTCTCCGTTCCTTTGCATACTTATATCTATGTGATTGTGTATTAATCTTTGAACTGTATGTAATAAATGAGGACATATCAAATTTTTGGTGTATTGCTTTCTAAGTGTTGTGGTGATGAAAACAATGTTTGTTTCTCTTCAATAATTTGTCCTATTTAGGTTTATTTTTTACTGAGAAACTTTTGTCAATTTATTAATTATTATAACTTATGATTATATGCTTATCATAAAATAAATTATATTTATCATAAAAATTATCTTATCTAAGCACAGTTGTATTTAAAATAAAATGACAAATAGAATATTTTGTATTTGAATCGATCTGGAATATAAAATTTTGAAGAAATTACGCCCTTATAAGTGTAAACCGTTCTAAGATTATTTAAGTCATTTTAACAGAAAAGAGCTTATTAGCACTTTTTTATCAAATACTGTAACAACTTATTATCAATTTCAGTATTTGTAACACGTAGCTGATTATTTATTAAATCAGTTTCAACACTTAAAAGTGCTTTTCAGCACCTAATGCTTATCAACTATTTCAAATCATATAATCTAAACGGGCTCTTAATATAGTAGTTAGTGTAACCATTTTCAAAATCCCTAGTGATTAAGCAATCGCTGCTAAAACCTTGTAGGTATATACACAACAAAAAAAAATGTATTACATTAAATCACAGATGTATACATCAAAATATGTCCTGTAAAAATTCATGCCTCAGCTTAGGAATCTCATTTAAATTTGAATGGGAAGATTTGCTCTAATACATAGGCTTGGTGAACATAATTTGTTAAAGGACACATTTTAATGTATATATTTGTGATATAATATACTAAATAATTTTTTGTAACACTCGGGCAGATCAAATTTTATATATCATTTTTTATTTCTGGGATTGTACATATTATTAATTTTATGTATTTTGTGTCTTTAATATTTCTTTATAATAAAATATAGACGCTTTAAGTGGAAAAATGTTATTCTTAATCCTAGGGGTGTACAAATGAAACCGACAAATCGCACCAACCCGATAATCCGAGTCAACCGAGAAAAAAAACCCGACTATGGTTTGATTTGATTTAGTTTGGTGTTGAAAAAAAACCCGACCATATTTGGTTTGGTTTGGTTTTAACTAAAAAAAGTCAAACCGAAACCAAACCAACCCGACATTATATGTATAGACGTTTTAAATATATTTAATACATAAAAATATTTATTGTAGTGTAGTTTATAAATATTTCTTAAGTTTTTTCATAGTTTTATCTTTTTACGTATTATTTCAAACTTGTATTTATAATTTTTGGATGATCCAATAAGTCTTATAGTTCATAAATGTTAGTAACTCAAATAAATCCTAAATCAATATCAAATTAATATTAATGCTAATAAAAGATATTCAATACAATTGTACTATGAATGAAAATAGTGTTGGATATTTATTTTTTAGTTTTTTTGTGGTTTAGATAAAATGCATAACTTATTTTTCTTTTAGTGTTTAGTCATGTAAATAATACTAGTACTTATTTTAGAAACTTATTAGTAATTTTAAATTATGTTTGTTTTCATTATGGCTTATCAATAATACTTATTTTATACGATTTTATTATCTTTATTGTTTAATATTTTAGTACAATGCCATAACTCATCTTATATTTATGTTATTTTATTAAAAACACCTTATATAGTTATATCTTACTAGGATGTTTTTAAGAAATATTTGGAGCACAAATTCTATATTTTGTGCTATGAAGACTTTATAAAAAAAACCCGAAAAAACCCGAGAACCCGAAAAACCCGAGAAAAACCGAGGTTGAAAAATCCAACTTTTGTTGGTTTGGTTTGGTCTTTAGATTTAATAATCCGATACAATTGGTTTGGTTTGGTAATTAGAAAATCCGAACCAACCCGACCTATGTACATCCCTACTTAATACCTTCTAAGTCGCGTATACTAAGAGCGACTATCAACCCTTGAAATGCCACAAATGTCCTTTAGCTCAAACATCGAAAATGGCGACGAGCCATTTCACACGCTACACACACTGAGCGTGAATACTGAAAAACAAATGTTGAATACACTCAAGTTGCAGCTACCGTCGCCGGTGCTTAATACAAATTCCGACCAAGGAGTCGCCGGGAACTTGGATTCCGGCCGGCAGTTTAGTATCCGGTTGCCGCAACGACAATTGGCGTCTCTTTCCGTCCAATCTGAAAATGCTTCGTCATCTGAGCCGTTAGTTACCTCTCATCTGAATTCCAGAGTTGGATATTCTTCTTCCTCGGCGGTTCAATGGACTCTAACTCATCGCCATATTCATATCCTCAATTTCATTGCCTGCGCTGTATGTACTCTTTCCTTTCACTCTCTTACGTATAAACACATCTGAATTTTGCTTTATTGTCTTTATTTATTATTTTAATTACTTGGCGAGATTTTGATAATGCGAATATAGGAGATTTATTGTCTAAAAATTGGAACTTTTGGGGGGGAAGATTGGAATATTACTAAAGTCTGTTTGGCTGCTTAGAAAAACTAGGGAAAGGAATGATTTTGTTGATAAGCAAACATGAGGAAAAGAAAAAAGAGAGTAATTTTAGCCTTGGTAGATAGAGTTACCGAGTATATGTATGGGTGGGTGGTAGTAGGTCGAGTGGGACAGTAGATTTGCGCGCAAGCTGATCCTGACACCACCATTTCTAAAATAAAGAGAGTAATTTACTTTAACACCTTTATAATATGACAGGTTATGGATATAGCTTATTACAACAGATGATAAACCTATAAAAACAGTGTTTGAGTTTAAAATATACCCCCAACTGCGTCATATTACAAGTGTTTTTTGAGTGTTTTACTGAACACAAGAAATAAAAAAGGAGTTGGACAGGCTGTATCTTTGGAAACTGTGATTCTTTGGGTATGAGAAGATGTAAATAAGTTGAATATTGACTGCAAGTTTTTCAATCATTTAATTTGAAACCTCTGGCTTCTCTATATATTTATGTGTGTGTGTGCACGTGGATAAGTATATCAGTGTTATTCTCATACATTGTTCATTCGTGTAGTTTTGAGCGATTCCTACGACATTCTAGCTGTTGTGCATATTTTCTCTCTATTGGCTTGTGGATAGCTTGACTAGAATAAGTTATAAGGAAATTACTCAAGGATTTCTTAGGATTCTGCCATATTGTGCTTGTTTCTTGTTTTGTTTTTGTGTTTAAGCTAAACCCTGCCTATGTTACCTTCACATCTATGTAAGATTCATATTATCGAGACTCACCTTGTCAGTTCCAATTCCACATAAAGGAGTAGGGTTGCTTAGGTAGATGACCGTTGTAAACTAGCCAAATTATGACATCTACTTTTGGAGAACTCCTAATTTGCCTTAAAAGACACACCATGGAATTTTGGAATAAAGCAAGTCCAATAGAACAGAGTGAATGTGGAAGATTTGTATAGCTCCTCCCAATTATTTTGGGTTGAAGCTTAGTTGTTGTTTGTTAATTGAAGCTTAGTTGTTGTTTTGTTAGCTCGCTGTAAAATACTATTAGTTTCTTGCCTTTCTATCTCTTTTCTCCCGTTCTTGGAGGACTGATGCAATTAAATACGGGCGAACATTGTTAACTTTACTAATCAAACACCTCTGTAGTTCCTGCTTGGAAATGTTACTGGCTTGTCTGTGGCGGTTTGACCCCATAGATTGTACTTTGGTTTTTGAAGCAACTAGTTATGCAGCTAGTAAAGTGGCTATATTATGAGTGACTAAGTTGGGAAGATAATCCCCAATTTATTTATTTTTGCATTATTTAATTTGACATGCAACATTTAAATTATGTTAAATTAGCATATATAGTGTTTGCAATCTGTCATATGATCCTAAATTTGTTACCTACCCATAATGTGCATAATCATAGCTCGTCATAAGTGCAAACTTTTTTCGTTCTTTCTTTTCCTCCTTCCATTGAAGACTAATGAGATTAAAAAAAGGTGATACTGATCTAGAAGAAAAGAGGAGGATGTATCTGATTTCCATCACAATCTTAACTTGCTAAAACAAACCATGTTCAGGAAGATTGGAAAAATGTATTTTGTGATTAATAGGTCTATAACTACCTGCTTTTATATAAATGTAATAGTACTGGAGTGGGTCTCTTGTAAGCCTGTAATTTGCAGATTTGGTTCCTGAAGTCACTTGTGATGCCACCATTAATTGGCTTTACTCTGAACATGTAAATTAATGATTTGAGCTCTAGAAAGATAATTTAGTTTCATTTCATTGTGCCTTACATGAACTAATGAAATTTTCTCCCAAAGAAGTTTTTGTGAGATGGGCGAGGATTGCAGGTGTTTGTGACAGGAGGGGTTAGGGTATGCAGTTGCAAGGTTGGCGGAGAGATCACGGGTATGTTTGGGATACAACGAGGTTCAATGAGGGCATGCGGGTGGATTGAAGAGCTAAAAGAGATGGTATCGAATAAGAGTAATGTGAATAAAAATAAATGAAGTATTATTTTATATGTTAATGAAATAGAATAGTGTAAAAAATACAAGTGAAGTAAATAAACAAATGAGTACACCCGAGACAGAACATGTTCAAGTGTCTTCTTAGAAGTATTTGGTTCTATTGTTGATTAGATGAAACTTATAAGGGATGGCTGTGACAATCAAGTTACTGTTACAATGAAGGCAATCAAGTGGCTGACTCGTCAGCCATTCGGGCATACTCTCGTAGAGGCAAATCTCTGCTTTCTCAGGCTTCTTGTAAACATTGGATAGGAAGGATGAGAGGTAGTTAGACCACTGAGTTCTGTAATGAGGATGCAACTAAATGAGTTGGTTTACAGGGATACAGTTGAATCGAAAGCTAAACTTTTTTGGACCGTATTAACTACATTCGTTTGCTACTGTTGCCCCACTCCTTTATAAAAAAAGACCGATAGTTGGCTTTTCTTTTATTTTCCTTTTTCCCTTCCTAGCTAAAGAGTAATGTTTCACTTTTCATTTCTTTTTGGTTTTTCTCCCTTCCCAGCTGATTCAAACACTTACTTTACTTTATACGTATTTCATCAACTGTCATAAATGGAGGTCTAAGTGTTTGTCAAGTCATAACTTGGGATAGGTTGCCAATTAGTTCACGTACATTCATGCCGTAGAGAAACTTCAGTTTAATTTTCTTTCTGTGGGTATTTAACTTAGAACCCGAATTTTCTGATATACCTACTTTGTATTCTTTGACAGGCAGCAATATCTGCAACCTGGCTGTTTTTTTCTGCAATTCCAACACTTCTGGTATGTGTCAACAAATTCTTCCTGGTCATTATACTTTTCCAGTAATTATTTATGAGGTCTGCATGCAAGAAGTACCTATGCAGTAGAACTCTGCAGTGGCGTAGCCACATACAATGAAGGGTGGTCAGTTGAACACCCTTCGTCGAAAAATTATACTGTGTATATAAAAATTTATACTGAACATGTATATTAAATCTTGAACACCCTTGGCGTAATTCTTGGCTTCGCCACTGGAACTTTGGAAGCAGTTTAAGGCTGTTGTGAACTTCTTTCATTTCTGGGAAATGAAATATTGACGTGAGAGTTGAGACTGAAAGCTGAAGAAAGTGTAATTTATCTGCTAGAAGAATCATATAATCAGATGTGGTGCATGCATGTTTCTATATCTCAATAACTTAATGTTCAATTTCGACTCTAGGCTTTTAGACGAGCTGCAGAGTCGCTAGAGAAGCTAATGGATGTTACTAGAGAGGAGCTTCCTGACACTATGGCTGCAGTTCGACTCTCTGGTATGGAAATCAGTGACCTTACTATGGAGCTCAGTGACCTTGGGTTAGTACAAAACAAATGTACTTATTCAGTTATATGTCATTAAAGGGCAGCCCGGTGCAATAAGCTCCCGCTATGCGCGGGATCCCGGGAACGGCCGGACCACAAGAGTCTATTGTACACAGCTTTACCCTGCATTTCTGCAAGAGGCTGGTTACGCGGCTTGAACCCGTGATCTCCTGCATCACATGGCAGCAACTTTGCCAGTTACGCCAAGGCTCCCCTTCTCAGTTATATGTCATTAATTTGTGGAAGTATCCTTGGACATGATGCTAATATTGACGTCTTGATCTTTCCAGCCAAGGAGTAGCACAAGGTGTTAGAAGCTCAACTCGAGCTGTCCGCTTGGCAGAGGAAAGATTGCGACAGTTTTCAAGCATGGCTCAATCAGGTTATTAGACATTTAGCTGTCGTTGCTCTTTTATGATCATTGAGATGTTTTCAGGTGATGAATTTCGCTTCATCTTTACTTCATTAGCAAACATGCAGAGTCTACTAGTCCCAACGGAGACCAGGACAACAGGACCAGCTTTAGCTAAAAAGGCGAGGGACTTAAGGGAGGGAATCGTTAAAGGTCGTGCTGCTCTACAAATGCTTTTCACCCTCACCCGGTATTCCAGGACGATCCTCAATATCTTGGCGTCCAGGGCAAAGGCATAGAGCCAAAAGCATTAGGTCCAAGGAAATCAAATCCGCCTTATACATATTTCTTGTAAAATGTCTGTTGTCGTTCAATGGGTTGTAATTGAATGTTGTTTCCTTCTTGCTGCGTTCATATACTTCAGACTTTTGTCTATGTTAACTTCCCCTAGTTCATGGATTTGGTAGCTGATCCATGATTTCGTAGTTAAGTAGGATCATACTTTAATCTATCAAAGAATATCCTTTTATTTTTTTGCCCCTATTTTCCAGAATAGTCAAAGAACTTATAGGTCAAAATTTTGGTATGATCTTTGAATCAACATTACCGCTTTCAAAAGTTACTAATCCAACGACAACAAATCCGGTGCATCCTACAAGTGGGGTCTGGGGAGGGTAGTGAATATGTAGACCTTACCCTAGTTTCAAGAAAATGAAGAAGTTGTTTCCGGTAGACCCTCGGCTTAGAAAATGTAAAAGGAAGGGCAACAACCAGCACACCAATAAAAAAAGTTACTAATCTAATTTTTTTTTTTAAATAATTGTAGTATTCAAGTTAACTTGCTAGCACATCGACTAATTTATTGCTACGTTCCACTAGCATATGTTTTATAGGCAACCCCACCCTACAAAGCTCAGGTAGATGAAAGAATTAATCTTGTGCTACTTTTGCTGATATTCCAACTCTTTAACCGTTATGCCACCCCTTTAAAAGAGAGTTACAGTACTAAATACTTGAATTAAAATTAATGTGCAAATTAGCTTTGAAGAGCAAAATCTCATAATTTGCAATTTTGTATAATGTTAGATGGTGAAGTTGCTGATACTGGAGTCTCAGATTTTGTCCATCTATTCAGGGGAAATTCGTGGGAAAAAGCGACAAAAATGGATTTGAAAATATTGGAGAAACAAAAGAATGGATCCGATTTTGGATCGGGGGGATTGAACCCGACGTGAATCGAACACGCAACCTTCTGATCTGGAGTCAGACGCGCTACCATTGCGCCACGGATCCGAGGTGATACTATTTCAGTACAAATATTAATTGATTAATAGCATCATATAATTAGATATTTTAAAGTCCATATTATTGAACTTTCCGGTAAATTTCTTCAAGAAAAATTATATAAAATACAACTTCCCTAATATAATATCTTAGCGTTATAGTCCTATCCAAGGAGTCAGAATTCTAATTTTTCAGTCCTTTTTTTTTTTTTGGGTATGGTACTCTATTTTTGTGGGTTAAATTAAACTAGTAAATACTTATCGTATGATGTGTTTACATCAAATTATTAGTACAATAAATATTTATTATAGTTTATTAATAACATGAGTTTCGACTCTTTTTTATCTAAAGTAAATAGGTAATGATAGTATTGGTTAATTAGTTCCACCATTTTAGGTTCCGAATACTAAGGAACTAAACTCAAGCCGAAGAAAAACAAAGGAATATCATTTCCAAACACCTACACCAAGAAATCAAACTACAATCAACCCCCTCTCCCCTCCTACCCCTATCCCAATCTCCATTAAATGCAAAATTCAACATCTTTAATCTTTGTTTCTTCCTTCTCTGTGTAATTTACCTCATCCATTGCTGGTTACCCTAATAACGGAAACCAGCAATGGATCAGGATTCACAATCAACGCCAAGAGCTAGCTCATCATCATCTTCGTCTTTTTCTTCAAAAAAGACTCCACCTCCACCACCAACTCCGCAATTATCCCTCGTTGAGCCAGCTAATTCTACCAAGAAAAAAAATCGAACTAGGGTTTTTCGTGTTTTTCGAAACGTTTTCCGATCGTTCCCCATTATTACACCTGCATGCAAGCTTCCTTCTCTCCCCGGCGGCCGATTACCGGACAGTAATAGCCGTATAATTCCAGGTTCAAGAATCACCGGTACGTTGTTTGGATATCGAAAAGGACGTGTTAGTATCTCTATTCAAGAAAACCCTAGAACTCTTCCCACAGTTGTTATCGAACTCGCTTTGCAAACCAACGTTTTGCAGAAGGAAATGAATCTTGGCATGGTTAGTATTGCTTTTTTGTTTTTGTCCCTTTGGTCCTAAATTTAGAGTTTTCTTATTTTTTGTGTAGCACTCTTTTCTTATTAGCTCGTTATAAAAAATTACATCTTTTTATATCTTGAAATAAATTGACGTTTGAATTTTTCCTTTAACCCTTAATGAAATTGCTTTTTAGCGACAAATGTCATGGAATTTTAAAACTATAAGTTCCAGAAGTAATTTTTCTATCTTAGTCTTTGTACCTAGTCAAAGATCGCCAAATAAATTGAAATAGATGGAATATAAATTATGGATTTAATTTTATATACATTAGCACTTAGCAGTATAAAGTTTATTTTACACAAATAAGTTAGTTTGACTTGTGATTGCAGTTTTATTTATATTTTACTTAATTATCAATTAATGTTTAATAATTATCTTAATATGAGTGATTTGATGGAGTAGAGAGGCTGTTTTCGATAGACCCTCGCCATCCCTCATCCAAGAACTCACCACCTTGCTCTTGGTGACTCGAACTCACAACCCCTCCACTTCCAACCAAGAGGTTGCGAGTTCCAGTCACCCCAAGAGCAAGATGGAGAGTTCTTGGAGGGAGGGATGCCGAGGGTCTATCGGAAACAGCGTCTCTGCCCCTGGGTAGGGGTAAGGTCTACATACTACCCTCCCAAGACTCTACTAGCGGGATTATACAGGATTATTGTTGTTGTTATTGTTTGATTGTGTAAATATTTTTTGCACTGCTAACCGAACTTAAACTCATTATATATTACATATAGGGACTCTTTTAGTAGAGTTTGTCCCTTTTTAAGTCTTCTACACATAATATTTCTTGATGTGGGGGGGG
>NW_017671561.1:149516-162217 GCF_001879085.1 Nicotiana attenuata | reverse complement strand
GGTAAGGAAATAAAGTAAAACATCTACAAAGTAGTTTTTCTCTAAGCTTCTTTTAGCTAAAATATCGGACCTGCAATTAGTTAAGATGAAATTAGTCAGTACTAATTTTGTCCTAAATTTGAACTAAAAATCATAATTTAAAGACAATTCATGATATTTTTGTATCGAAAAATTAAATTGAAAAACTACAATTCAAGCCGCATTGGCTAATTCCTAAATAACAGTCCTTTTGAAATGGTCAGTGTCATTTCTACTTTATAATATAGTTTCTGATAACACCACCTATATATATATATATATATATATATATATATATATATATATATATATATATTTCCTTGGTTAGGTCAGGATTGCTTTAGAATGCGAAAAAAGAGACAAAAAGGAGAAGATAAATCTTCTTGAAGAGCCATTATGGAGCATGTATTGTAATGGCAAAAAAAGTGGCTATGGTGTGAAAAGAGAAGCTACAGAAGAAGATCTCAATGTGATGGAGATTCTCAAACCGGTTTCTATGGGCGCCGGCGTGTTGCCGGGAAAATCTGACGTGGAAGGACCGGACGGCGAGATGACGTATATGAGGGCACATTTTGAACGTGTGGTTAAATCAAAAGATGCTGAAACACTATACATGTTGAGCCCAGATGCAAATGATGGACCTGAATTGAGTATTTTCTTTGTAAGGATATGATCGATTAGTTATTATACAATGATCTTTGGGTCTTTAATTATTAGTTTAAATTTAATTGGAACCCTCTAAAAATTATTAGTGAGGGTAATTTACTACCTTTATATGTAGATATCAATTACTTACATTATATTGTAGGTCTTTATTAGTAGTTTGACTATTATACATGCTCAACTGTCAGCATTATTTGTTCAACATTCTTCTAAGATCGTATGTTAAATACTTTATTGATTACGTATATGTAAAGCATGATTCATTTTCAACATTTTTTTAGATCAAGAGAAACCGAATCGAGTGACTGCAACCAGTCAGTAGCATAATGGGCCAAAACAGAATAACAATGACAATGACGATCCAATCCAGTAAAATCCCACAAAGTGGGGTCTGAAGAGGTTAGTGTGTACGCAGACCTTACCCTACTCCGATGGGGCAGAGAGGCTATTTCCGATAGACCCTCGACTCAGGAAAATAGAAATAAAACAAGAAGAGACAATTTATCAATATCGTTAATAGAAAACATAGAAATAGTAATAGCATCATAAAAACCATAAAATAGATGACATGCAATAACAATAACCAGTAATTAAGGCCCGGAGCTATGAAAAACAGAAAGGATAGTGTGGACTCAACATTAACCACTAGCTGTCTAAGATCAACCCTATCAAACCAACCTCACCCCCGGTATGAAGTAGAAAAAGCTCGATACCCCTCTAGCCTACAACCCTAATGATCTGTCACGACCTGGAATTTTTACCCTCGGGACCGTGATGGCGCCTAACATCACATTTGCTAGGCAAGCCAATGTTAGAGTGTCATTAACCAATTTCCATTACGTTTCATAGATTAAAATTAACAAAAGCTAAATCAAGTTGAAATAAATGCGGAAGTACGTAATTAACCTGTCATCTATATACTATTAACAATACCATAACTGTTACTACCCAGAAACTGGTGTCATAATCCACGAACATACTATGAAATTCTACAAACATTGGTCTGAAAGGAGTTTACATCTGTTTCGAAAGAAAAGAAAACAGGAATGTAGAAACATAGGAGGGGACGCCAGCAAGACTACCTTGGGTCTCCTAGACGAAATGTCTGCAACCGACCTCTCGATCAGCCACTACCAGTTCCAAAATCTGCACAGAAAGTGCAGAGTGCAGTATCAGTACAACCGACCCCATGTACTGGTAAGTGCCGAACCTAACCTCGACGGGGTAGTGACGAGACTATGGCGGGGCAGTTACAATATAACCCGCATACGGTGCATAATAAAACAGAAAGAAGAACGGAACAAATAAATAGTAACTTGCAAGGAAAGAATACATATCTCGGGTATCTCATCAGTAACCAGTTATAACCAATCCTTAAATATAAAGCCAAATTACAGAATAACTTGCACAGTAGAAGAAAGATACATAAACACATAAACTGATACGGCGCATCCCGGTCCCACCATATAATCAATAATTATGAATATTCACCCTTATTACTCCATTTCAATCCACCCTTATTCCTCCTGTTGCGGCGTGCAACCCGATCCCATCGTACAATAGTAATTCACCCTTATTTCTCCTCAACATACCACCCTTATTAGTCTTGCGGTGTGCAACCCGAACCCACCAGACATTAGCATTTCACCCTTATTCTTCCTCAATATATCACCCTTATTCCTCTTGTTGCGGCGCGCAACCCGATCCCACCATATCAGTACCAATCACACAATAAGAATAGGAATTTCAAAATTTAGCTCAAAACCCTCCACAATATTTAAGCCTCAAACCAAAGCAAACAGAAGGCTATACAATTATGAAACTTCACTCAATTAATACTACACAGCGAGACTAATCAAATTATACCATGAAACATCGATAAAACAACTTAAACCAATAATGAAATACAATGAAACTACGGAATAGTTAATATCTTCAATAAAGAAAATAACATCTAACAAGAAGCAATTAAACATGGAAACACCAATAAGCATGTAGCAGTTAAGATAGGAAGACAATACATTAAGGACGGGGAAAGAAATAGGCTAAATAGATAATTTGGCGGCGCATAGGTATTTGTCACCTCACCTATACGCCGCACACATGGATTTTCACATAGCAATTAAGTCGGGGATTCCTAATCCCTCAAGTCAAAGTTAGACACAACACTTACCTCAATCCAACCACCAATTCGCCGCTCATTTATCGTTTTTCCTCTAATTTTCACCTTCGAACCACTCGTATCTAGTCATAATTAACTTAATAACATCAATTACCGCTAAAAAAATAATTCCAATACAAAATTATAAGTTTCCCAACCTTTTCCCCAAAAAGTCAAAAACCGACCCCGGGCCCGCTTGGTCAAAACTCGAAATTCGGACCAAAACCCGATTACCCATTTTCTCCTGAGCCCGAATATACAATTGGTTTTGGAATACGACCTCAATTTGAGGTCTAAATCTCCAAATTTCGAAATTCCTAAGTTCTACCCAAAATCCCCAATTCCACCATGAAAAACCCTAGATTCTAAATTGAAATCTTGTAAAAAGAAGTGGCAGATTGAAAGAGATGAGTTAAGAATCACTTACATATGATTTGGGAAAGAAATGATCTTTGAAAAATTGCCTCTTGAGGTTTAGGTTTTGAAAATTTGAGAAATGAATCACAAATCCCGTCTAAGTCCCTTTTACACAGTTGCAGATGTCGTATTTGCGACCTGAGCTTGGCAATTGCGAAGCTCGCAAATGCGAGACAGGCATCGCAAATGCGAACCTATCGCATTTCTGCTTCTATCGCAAATGCGAACATATCGTTCACAAATGCGGAGTAGTGATCGCAATTGCGACCACCGTCTTGGCAAATGCGAAGAATCCCTTCCCAGCTCAACATCGCAAATGCGAAGGGTTGTTCGCATTTGCGAACATAGGCTGGCCCAGCTTCTCTTCACATTTGCTATGAGAAGCTCGCAAATGCGACCTCAACAGTAGTCGCAAATGCGAAGCTTGACCTCACATTTGCGAGGTCTGAGGCCTGCAACACAGCTGAAGAACACCAACAAAATTTCTAAGTTCCAAAACACCCCATAGCCTATCCGAAACTCACCCGAGCCCTCGGGGATCCAAACCAAACATGTACACAAGTGATAAAATATCATACGAACTTGCTCATGCGATCAAATCGCCAAAATAACATTTAAAACTACGGATTTAACACCAAAACATGAAATTATTAAGAACACTTGAAATTCCTTTTTTTCTCAACCGGATGCCCGAATCACGTCAAATATACTCCATTTATCACCAAATTTCACATGCATGACATAAATATTATATTAAACCTTTATCGGGATCCGGAACCAAAATACGGTCCCGATACCAATGAGATCAATCATTAATAAAATTCTTTAAATCATTAGATTTTCAGACTTATAATTTTTAACAAAAATTCATTACTCGGGCTAGGGACCTGTGAATCCGATTCCGGGCATACGCCCAGGTTTTATATTTGTCACGCCCCGAACCTGGGCCTGGACGTAACACGGCACTCGGTGCCTGACTACATGTGACCGAGAGAACCAACTGGCTGGCTGAATCAACATGTGGTATCATACCATACTGAATGCAGAAGATAAACCAACACATACTGATATACTGAAAGTCTGGATAATATAAATCAAAGTGCGGAAATACTAATACAACTCTGAAACATATTTGTAGCCGACATAGCTTAATATGAAAAGCCTGTGACTCTGTCTAACTGTTACTCTAGTCTATGAAGCCTCTAATGAAGTACTGAAAACACTGACTGTCTGAAAATACTGAAGACTATAGTAATGACAATGCCCCGAAAGAACTGGGGATCACCAAACATCTGGTACGAGAATCCTAGCGCTCTGCATCGTCGACCTGTAAATCATTACCTGCATTGTGATATGCAGGCCCCGGGCAAAAGGGACGTCAGTACATTTGAATTGTACTGGTATGTAAAGCAACTGAAAGAAAGAATTATAAATGCTGAAACTGAAACTAAGCTGGTAACTGAGAATTGATAATTGATAACTGAAATGTTAACTATTGAAACTGAAACTGAAGTGATAACTGATAACTGAACTGAATAAAGGAAGTAAGGATATGAATACTCCCTCTTCTGAATGATGAACAACTTGTTTATTTGAATAAGCTACGGCCTCGGGCCCAATATATATGTGCACATGCTACGGCCTCAGGCCCAAGTATCCGTATACATAACTACGGCCTCAGGCCCAAAATGCATAAAGCATAAACTACGGCCTCAGGCCCAAACATGCATAAATCATAAACTATGGCCTCAGGCCCAAGTATGCATAAAGCATATAAACTACGGGCCTCAGGCCCAAATACAGGTGTTCAACATTCAGGAACTGAGAATCAAACTGCAATACATGATAATGAAATACTGAATCACACTGAGTTACATGATACTGGAATACTGGATCACACTGAGTTACATAATACTGGAATACTGAATAGGACTAGACTGAGACATGTATTCTTGAACTGATTATGAACACTGAAACTTCAATTGTTTATGACATGCTGAATAAGCTATACTGAGACTCAAGGAAATCAAACCCAAGTCTATATTGAATACGAAATGAGCTCACAACGTTCGGAATGAAAGTCATGACCGAGTTATGAAGCTAGAGAATAGAAGTTCTACAACTATTCAAGGAACTAGGCTTAACTATATTTCTGAGAAAATTGATGACGTGGTAAAAGAAACGTAATGTAGGGAGAATCATTAACATTCCCAAACATAGAGAGTTAGCCTCACATACCTTAACTTCCTGCTCTTGAGCGTAATACAACATTCGCCAACCCTTTCAACTTTAATCTATATCAATACAAGTCAAAGGGATTCCATATTAGCAATAATTCTCATGTTTTGGTCACTTAAACATTTTATCAAACACTTGGTGAGTATAAATCTTCATAATCCCTATTAATGGTGTTTCTACACCCAATAACCGATTCTCTTGCTCTTGGATAAATTCTAAAGTCTCGAAGGGTTATAATCAATATTATTCTTCATCACCCATAAGGTAAACAACACCCTTAACCAATAAAGTTCCATTAAATAAACATCTTTCAATCTCTATAATAGTTGTGTATTTATATTAGGAACTTATGGCTTCTAATCACCACACCAAGAGTCCCAATACTTAATTCACATTCATATACCCATAATAAATTCATACATGTATGTCTAGGGGTGTAGGATTACCTTTTGGAAGAAATCTTGCAAAACCCTCCTTTGAGTTCTTAAAGGAATTTCTTGAAGATCTATGTGTTTTATGAGTAGATTTCATCAATACTAGTGTAAGAATGATGGAATTTCACACCAAGTTAATGGAGATTGCTTACCTTGAAGATGGGAGGGGTTGGAGGTCTTGAGAGGGTGGAAGAAGACCCCAAAATTCGTCCAAAAGAAATAGGAAAAAATAAACCCTAAAATTGGCTTAAAAGAGCTGGGACTGGGGCGCGTCTACTCTAGCGAAGTGTCATTGCTTCGCTGTCCATTGCATTCAAGGGAAGACAAAAATCCGCGTCTACTTTAGCGAAGCGAGCTCGCTTCGCTGTCCGCCAAAATAGCTGGGTGGTATGTCTTTAGTAATGTGGTCATAACTTCTTGTAGGAATGTCCAAATGACGAACGGTTTGAAGCGTTAGAAACTAAACTCAAAGATCTTTCATTTGATAGGTTGCGAATCACATAACACCTTATATAAATGTAGATATGCTCGTCCAAAGTATAGTCTTGTGCGTGCTCATTTAGACTTTTAGTCTATCATGAAATTTTCCAACTTGGCTTAGACTTAGGTCTTTCCTTGGGCCCCAAATCACTTATGATATGCCTCGTACGCTTATTATCATAACCAATTGATAACCATCACATTAATACTCATTTAGTGCATCCACAACTGATTCAAATTTATGGGGTGTTACAATATTTTACTACTGACCCACGGGACCGTCAAAACACGGTTCCGGGTGCGGGTCCGTTTACTCAAAATGTTGACCGAAGTCAACTAAAATCAACTTTTAGGCTAAAAATTATTATTTCATCAATTTTTCACATAAAAGCTTTCCGGAAACATGTCCGGACTGCGCACACAAATCAAGGAGGAATAAAATGAGGTTTTGAATGCCCCGGAACACGGAATCGAGTTCTAAAACATAAGATGACCCTTTGGGTCATCACATGCTCGACCTCCAGACCTAATTCCTATCAAGGGACACGTCCTCGAAACTCTGCAATCGTGACATGTCCTGCCTGATCACCTCTCCCCAATACTTCTTAGGCTGCCCTCTTCCTCTTTTCGTACCCACCAAAGCCAACCGCTCACACTTCCTCACCGGAACATCAAGACTTCTCCTCCTTACGTGCCCGAATAATCTGAGCCTCGCTTAACAAGAAAAGTGCTAATTTACATGGGGATTTTACCTGGGGATTTTCATGGGAAACATTATAATTATTAAATTTAAAATATATTTGCTGCGATAAATATTTTCCTAGGACAATCCGTAGGTAACTTTGGCACCATTATGCGCCAAAATATTACCTGAGAAATTACCGCGAAAATAAATCGGAAGTACCTTTCCATAGGAAAATCCGTAGGTAAGCAAATAAAGAAAATGGAAAAAAAAAGCCTATTTTAATCCGAAGTAAAATCCCTAGATAACTCTGCATGCGACTTTACTTGGGGATATTTTCTTGGGAATTTATCTGGGGATATTTTCTTGGGAATTTATCTGGGGATTTGCTTAATTGGGAAATTACCTGGGGGATATTATTGCTGCGGATTTAGCTGGAGAATTTTTCTTGGAGATTTAGCTGGGGATTATCTTAACTGGGGAATTACCTGGGGATATTAGTGCTACAAATTTAGTTAGGGATATTTTCTTGGGGATTTACCTGTGAATTTGTGTGGTTTTAACAAAATTTGTTTCTTTAAAATTTACTTGAGTATTTCATTATACGATTTTGATTGGGTATTTTGTTCTTAGGATTTAGATAGAATTCTTTTATTGTTATATAATATTTGAGAATTTACATGAGTATTTTATAACTACATATCTAAGTTTAAAATTCTTTAAAAAAATTTTAAAATATTATTTGAATTTATAAGAAGATGTTTCTTTTTAATTTAAATATTATATTTTTCTGAAAGTTACAAAACTTGATTTTTTTGGTGCAAAGGATAACATTCTATTAAAACATATCACTAATAGTACAAGTAGTTGTGGTCAACCTATTTAAAGTCCTAGAGGGCAACCTCGCGATGGGTCGTAACAAAAAGGGGCATTCGGGGGAAAACTACTTCTAATAGGGCCTATATTAGTAATATTACATAGAGGGTGTACAAGACGTGTTTGCAAACGGTCTGAAGGTGGAAGAGTTGGCAGAGCCACTCTTCAAACAAAAAGCTTGCCTATGCGAGCATCGGAATTAATTTCTATTATAATTATCTATTTATGTGTAGGTAAATGTAAATTGTTGATCCTATAGAAAATTTAGTGATGTATATATGTTTGGATTGGCATTATCTGTCATTAAGCATAACATAGTCGGTTATTACTTTTTTTCAGCAAATTCAATAACAAAATGATTATCACAAAATAAATTATTTTAAGAATTAAAAATTTAATATGCTTGATATAAAGAACATAATAAAGCTAAGATACGACTATATTTGACATATTTCAACTAATATCATCAAAAAAATATACTAAATATAACTAAACAATTGACAATATTTAAGTTTAATTTCTAAGTAGAGAAAAATTACGTTACATTTATAAAAATGTAACTAAGTTTTATTAACCTTCTATCTTATGTATGTCACTTTTTCACATTTTGATTAGAAAAAAGTCAATTATAGCATATATAAAATGATATAGTTTGAGATTGTTAGTATTGAAACTTAATATGGAATAATCTTATAATTCTACTTTCTAACATTATTTCTTGATCAAATCCTACCATTATTAATAAAATAACTTAATCATATGTATTTTATTAGCATTAGTGAAATAATTCTTACTAATTATCATGTACAATGTATTTAATTCTTGTTAATTAGTGTATTTTTTATAAAGAAAAAAATTAATATGTTGAGAAATTTAAATGAAAATTTAAAAAATAACTAAGGATAACTTAAATTTAAAAGTAATATAAATTTAATTTGAGTTATAAAGTCTGACTGATTTGTATATATTACTTTTGGCTAATAATGAAAGTTATAATTACCAAAAAAAAAAGAGTGTTTTATTTGATTTACAGAATCCTTGAATAATGCATCCTTTAAAAAAATAAATAGAAAAAGAGGTAAGCATTAGTAAGTAAATAGTACTACATTGGAAATTAGTAGTTGGGATATTCTTGTCCCACAACGGCCAAGAGTCGTAAATATTTGCACTTTATAAATGAAACCTCTAGAAAAGACCGTACAGCTACGACGCTAATACTGTTACGAATAAAAATAATAAAATAATATAATTGGTGCTATAGTGTATAAAAAATACAGCAATTCTAATTTTTCGTCTAAAAATTTCGACATTGGGAATTTTCGTGGGGATGTACTTGCAGCTATTTCCTAGCAAACTCCGCAAGAAAACTTTTTACGTTTCATTTATTTTTTACCAGGATTTCACGTGAATATCTGAAATTTCCTATGGAAAAATTTGCAGGTAATTTACATGCGAATTTAAAACCCTAGGTATTTTCATGCGGATTCAAAATTCCCAAGTACATTACTTGGGGATTTTTATAATCCGCAGGTAATAATTACCTACGAAGGTTTTTTCATCGAAATTTTTTCGGAAGGAAAATCCGCAGAAAACAAAGTTTCCTGCGGATTTTCTTATATAATCTCCACCAAAATTCCCATGTAATACATGATTTTCTTGTAATGTAGCTTCCCGCTTCTTGTCATCCACAGGGGCCACGCCCACCTTCTCTCGAATATCTTCATTCCTAATCTTATCCATCCTAGTGTGCCCGCACATCCTCATCTCAGCTACCTTCATCTTCTGGATATGAGAGTTCTTACCCGGCCAACAATCTGCCCCATACAACATGGCCGGTCTAACCACCGCTCTATAAAACTACCTTTGAGTATCAGTGGCACTTTCTTGTCACACAAGACTCCAGATGCTAGCCTCCATTTCATCCATCCCACCCCTATACGGTGAGTGACGTCCTCGTCGATCTCTCCGTCCCCCTGTATAACTGACCCAAGGTACTTGAAACTACCTCTCTTGGGGATGACCTGTGATCCAAGCCTCACGTCCATGCCTACTTCCCTCGACTCAGCGCTGAACTTGCAGGTACTCTGTCTTAGTCTTGCTCAACTTGAAACCCTTAGACTCGAGGGCCTGTCTCCAAACCTCCAACCTCTCGTTACACCGCCTCACGTCTCATCAATCAGAACAAGACGCGCAAAAATCAGAAATAGCATGATTTACAACTGGTAATTGAAAAATAGTCACAATTTTAAAAGTAATCGAAATTTAGTCATTTTTTCATGTACAAAGTATGTACAAAAACATCCTTAATAATCCAGAAAAATTTCAGCATTATATGCTGGAGTTCGAATTTTTTATATATGAGATTCCTACATAATGTGCTGGAATATCATCATGTGGTGAAGTTCCAATATAATATGTTCGCATGAGCTTCAAAATCCAGCATATTATGCTGGAACTTTTCATGTTTCAGCTAGGGTATTTTTGTCCAGATTTTATCTCCACAAAAATAATGACTATATTTCAATGACTTTGCAAACGCTGGCTATTTTTCGATTATCAACTCAAAAACTGGCCAGCCCATGCTATTTTTACGAATAAGGTCGAATCAAGTCTTTTTAGTCCAAACTAGACTTAGGCCATTTCGTCCTTGTTTAAACCCAAACTCAAGAGTTTGTAAATAAAGAAGGGTAAGTTACAGATTTGGTTGGTCCGCCAAAAATAATTACATTCGCGAGCTAAATAACATATTTTTTTAGTCTGTCCTAGAAGGACTATCATACTTTTTTATTTACAAATTATTTAACGTTAAATTTTTTTACTTTACCCTGAGATTATTTATAGCCCCACAAATATTTATGACCTGTATTAAATCATAAATTTTAAAAGTCTTTATTTTTTTCTTAAACTTCGTGTCGAGCCAAATACCACCCACATAAATTAAGGCGGAGAAAGTAATATTTAAAAAATGAAAGTTCGCAGGTTAAGTGGATGCAGATAACGTTGGACTGCAGTAGTTTACATATCTATGTATTGGTAAAATTGTTTCAGGAGAAATAGCTGCTCTCTAAGATTGTCCGAAAATATTATTTATATACTTTTTTTTTGGCAATTAACTAACTTTTTATTAATTATCCATTTACTGGATACGCAGCTTAAAGTAAATTTTCTATTAACAATCAAAATCATATGAAATATCTAACAAACAACTAATAGTGGCAATCAGCTAGCAAATAATCAATTTGCATTAAATAAATAACTTAAAATTGGGTCAGTATCCAAGTTGGAAGCTTTTTTATTCCCAAATATTAAAAAGTTTTACTACCATCCTATCTTCTTATTATGCTGGGGACATCCTCTATTCTCTTTTGAGTAGGTTCATATATATACGACAAATAATCAAAAGCTGAAATTATTACACCGGTTTCTTATTGGACTGGTTGAGTCATCATTGATTAATATAATCAAAGTTTTGGGAAATGATTTAGCTTATACAAACTAAAACTTAAAAAAATAAATTATTTTCGTGTATATGTAATTTAACATGTTAAAGCAAATTATCTATCTTATTCTTAAGATTATCTTATAGTGTAAAATTATATTTACTCTATCATTATATAGCAGTTAAACTTGAGAAAAAAGGGAAGGCCGAGTCCGAGGCGGACCTATGTATGAAGTAGAGGGTTATCGGACCCCGTTAACTTCAACAAAATTTTTGGATGTATATGTTGAAAACGGTCTGAAAACGATTATATATATATATATATATTGCTTGGAACCTTAAGATAAAAAGTGTGATGGGAGTGCTAGTTTGAGCCGTCCGCTTATGTGCCCGACACCTGGATCTGCCTCTGGGGCGAGTAATATTGTTTATATAAAGCTCATCGTCTGACCCATTGAAAGAAACCAAGAGAATCCATGGCGACTTTTTTCCAAGAAATTAAGAACAAATTTCTGGATCTGATTAAATTCGTTATTACCTGCGGTAAAGGTATTACTTCTTCTTGTCTACTAATTACTTTTTTTTCTTCTTTTTCATCTTCATCTACTGTCTCGAACACACTTGCATACATCTTTGTCTTTAGTAAAGAATGAACCTTTTATCATGAAATTATTCTCCAGGAAATGATGAGCATGAAAAACCAAAGTTAGATAATGAGGAGGTAACTTTCTTTTCGAATTTTGAGTATTCTTTTTTTTTAAATCTCTGTCAGTTAATTATATGTAGCTATATATATGTATTTGGTAATGTCATTGCTAGTCAAGGGCAGATCTAGAAGGTTGGTTACAGATTCATATGAACCTACAAGCTTAATTTTGTCTATATATATATATATATATATATATATATATATTATTATTATTATTATTATTATTATTATTATTATTATTATTATTGTAGTAGTAATTTTAACTTGAGCTTCCGTAGAAATCCATAAATTTTAAAATGAATTCATCTCTGATGCTAGTAGCACAAGGTTTCCTGAAGTTCACTAGAGAGTAAGTTTTTAGCCTACTATCTTCCCGTTTCCACTTAATGTTCACGAAAATATTCCAAACCTTCAAAAAAATTTAAAAAAAAAAGAAGGGATAGGAAAAGAGGACTGAAATTAGATTTGGTTTGCATATTTATGATTTAAGAATATATTGATTATTTTTCAAAAATATAACAGGGAAGAGATGAAGAACAGAAAGGAGCTGTATTTAGGCCAGAACAAAGATCAAGAGGTCCAAG
>NW_017671561.1:118041-149496 GCF_001879085.1 Nicotiana attenuata | reverse complement strand
CCCCCCACAAGAAAAAAAAAATTGTGAATTTGAAGATATTGGACGCACTCTTTTTTAATGTAATTAATAGTTGATGAGTGAGTTTTGCTCTAATGGTAAACTTCTTCTACTACCAATGTAATGTGGTTACTATTCACTATTAGAAATTCGGTAATTACTGTCACACCTCCTTTTTACCACCCGAGGGGTATATAAGAGATTTTTTTCAATTTAAGTGGCATTATTCGAAATGGGATTATTTATTCAATTCAAAGTCGCCACTTGGGATAGTTTATTTGGTGTCCCAAGTCACCAGTTTATTTTAAAATCCCAAATCGAGAAAAATCGACTTTCCTTTTGAAGTCTGCGAACCAGAAATTCTAAGTAAGGAATTCTGTTAACCCGGGAGAAGGTGTTAGGCATTCCCGGGTTCCGTGGTTCTAGCACGGTCGCTTAAACTATTATAATTGTCTTATTATCTGATTTTAATACATGTTTTAGCCTATAGTATATTTTAACTTATTAACCGCTTTTAATTAATTTTAGGAAGATTCAACGTTATCTAAAACACGTCTTGAACCACGTCACATGAAATGCACCCGCGGTCCACGACACATTCTATCTAACGTTGTCAAGATTTGGATTTGGGTCACATGAAATGCACACCCGAGTTTAAGAAGGTAATATTATTAAAATGACGCGCCTGAAGCAACTACGCGTTGTTAACTTTGGGAGGGCCATGGAAATTTGCTAGATGGCACGCCTCGAATTCTAAGGATTTTAAAAGAAATAATTAAGTGAGGGCCACGCATTTGAGATTTTATTTGGCGCGGCGCACCTCAATTCCATTTTAAAGGGTATTCAAACTAAGATTCAGAGGGCCATAATTATTTGTGTTATCTAACATGGCGCGCCTCTCTTAACTTAAGAAGTTTGATTATTTGAACAATTAAGGAGTCAGAATTATACTACTGCCTGAATTAATTTAAGAAAGACGAAGAGCTGAAGGTTCAAAGGGGGGCTTGGGCTAGGCGTGAGGCCCAACAGCCTGTGAAGTGCAAAGCTGTCCAGTACCGGTAATTCTTAAAGCCAAATTGCACTGGCTCAAATGAGAGCCCAAGTTGGGGAGCAAGCCACTTCAGTAGATCGTAGGATCCCATTTCGAATCCCACCATTTAACAAAACTACACGGCCTTAAACTTTTCTGAGAAAAATGAGTGCAAGCATTAAAACAAACTCATGAACCTTCAAATTTGTTTTTAAACTCAACTTCTGCTCACAATCCTTTAAACACTTAAAAACTCATGT
This sequence comes from Nicotiana attenuata, assembly GCF_001879085.1. Lineage (NCBI taxonomy): Eukaryota > Viridiplantae > Streptophyta > Magnoliopsida > Solanales > Solanaceae > Nicotiana > Nicotiana attenuata. The sequence continues at coordinate 148,209 of NW_017671561.1, read as the reverse complement.
GTGAATATAGGCAACACCAAACTAACGTGTTACTGAAATCAATAAACCAAAATCTAGATATGTGCATAAGTGAACTTAAACATGTGAGGTATAAAAACCAAGCTCGATCCAAACTTAAAAGCCCTGATAATGCCCAGGCCCAAAATCAGAGAACCATACTCGAATTTGAGTCTATACCAGCAGTAAACCTGATGCACTTTAACATGATAAATTTTCCCCAATCCCCTTTCACATACATGCTCAATTTCAACTATAGCAGCTTTGTAATTAACAACATACTCCTGTAATTTGAATTCATAAACATATCAGGGATCTAAAACCAATTGACTCCTCTATCAGTAACACAACCTAGAGAATCGAGTAAATGGAAATCAGCAAATCTAACAATAACTCCATTACAATTCCAACATAGAACTCAGAATCCTTAAACATAACTTCACATTGAGCATGTTGAGCCAGAGAAATTAACATAACCAGCTGAGAAAGAAACTAAAGAAAAGAACATCTAACAAAAAGAGAACATAATCTTTATATATCTTCATCAAAACACTTCATGAGCTATTTTTTACAAGCCTAAAATCAGAGGTGTGTACCTGGAGATTGAAATAGGGAAAGAAAAATGAGGGATCAGCAGAGTAAAAGCAGAAATCAACACCAGCAGCAGCACAACGGGTTCAACACCAACAACCAATTTCAAATAGAAAATGAGGTGAAACAGTCCCAAAGCACTACCAAAGCAAATCTTCAACCCAAACTTTTGAAACCCAAAGCTCAGTCCCTTTTTAAACCCCACATGATTCAGAGAATTGCTTCAAAATTCAAAACCTCAAAATTCAAGGCAAAAGTTTAATGAAACTGTAGTTTTCTGATATTTTCTAGCCGTTTTTGAGTTTTTCTGAATTTTTCTCTCTTAAAATCTTCTCTAAGGTCTGCCTTGAAATGCAAGGAAGAGATGCCTTTATAGGCAAGGAAGTAGGGCAACAACCAAGTCTCAGTTTTTGCACCTTAGGCCCTTTTCAAATTGTGATTTTAGCTTAGGAGTCCTTATTCAATTTTTGATTTTGCTCAAATAGCCTCAGTTCACATATCAGAATTACAAAATAAACCCCTTCCCCAGCTTCCTAGAGGCTTCCCTTTCTTGTTACAAAAGATTCTCCATTTCAATTACCCAAATTACCCTTTTAGAACCCTGTTATTACCCCCTGAACCCAAAACGGGTTATGGGTCAAATTGACCCTGGGTTGAATCCATTAGGAACCCAGCCCAAACCTGAACTCAAAGGCGTGAAACTCAAGCCCAAGCACAATCAAAGCTAAATTATCTAAAAAAAACAGAAGCAAGAGCAATTTCAAAAATTCAATTAATGAACTAACCTTAATGAAATTGAAGCTAACCTAATAAACGGGCTATTTATACTAATTAAAGAAGAAGGGGCTTCCTAAAACTAACAAGCATGTAAAAGGATGACCCTAAGAACTGGGAAAGCAAAAGGGGAAGAAGCACATAACAATAAGGAATAGAAAAGAAGGAAAGAAAAAGTAAAGAGAAACTAACTAAAAGAACACAGAGAAATACCTAGAGTGGCCATGGACAGACTTGAAAAAAACTTGAAAGATCCTTTGATTTTTCGACCGGAATAGATCTTAATCTTGTGTTTTCATGTGAAAACACACGAATAAGGTCCAGTACGGTCTAAAATCCTCAGCAGGCCCGTTGAATTTGAGTTTGTGGAATTAAAGCTCAGTTCTCTGATTCGATATTTGAGGAGTTCCAAGGGTATGTAGAGGATGATGGATTTGGGATGAGGGGGACCTGGTGGTCCATTGGTGTTAGTTTGGGGTCGATTGGTGGTGGCGCCGCCACCGGAGAAAACAAGGGCGGCGCTAGGGTTTCAACTTTCGATTCAATATTCGAACAGTTCTAGCCGGATTTGAGGTGTAAGGAGTGGAGATTTGGGAAGAGGGGGTCGAGGAGAGGCAGTGGTGTAATTTTGGGCGTGGTTGGCCGCCGGCCGCCGCCGTGGGCGATTTTCGGCGGGCGGCGGACGGTGGTTTAGGGCGGAGCATGGTCGGAGTGTTTGGGGTTCTGAGGGGTGTTTGTGAGAGACGGTTTGGGGTGGGGGGGGTAGGTGGGTTTCCGACATTTATATATTAAAGTGGTCCTCAGTTCTCATCTGTTGGATGAGATGAAATGAATGGCTAGGATTGCGTCTTCAAAAACGGGGTCGTTTTGGATAAGTGGGGGTTCTGGACTGGTTCAGGGGTTTTGGGCCGGGTTTTTGGGTGCTTTGAGACCGGATTTTGTGGGTTTTTGGCCCAAAATTGGGTCTTTATAAAGAAAATCTTTTTCACTTCTTTTCTTTTTTTTTGTTTTCATTTTCATATTTTTTGTTAATTACAAATTAAAATAAAAACCCGATTTAATTCTAAAATTAAATTAATAAACTAATTGCTTCTCAAAAATTAATTATGTCCTAAATTAAAAGAAAACTATAAAAAATTCGAAAATTAAAAAGTTAAAATGCAAAATGAGCTATTTTTGCTCTTTTCTTTCATTTTTGTAACATTAATTAAATAATTAGCCTAAAAATATAAAATAGGACCCTATATGCAAATGCAACATATTTTTTGTATTTTTTTTATGAATTAAATAAATTAAACATGCACACAAAAATGCAAACAAACACGAAAAATATGCAATAATTCAAATAATTAAAAGAAAAATCCTAATTTTGGGAGTTCTGTAGGAGTAATTCATGCGAGGAAAAAATCACGTGCTCACAATTAACGACCAAAATTTTCCGACCAGCATTGGTCGGTCAAAAAAAGCGACCAAAGTTGGACGAAAACTAGGAGAAAAATATTTTACATTTATTATAAAAAAAATACCGACCAAAGTTGGCCGCTGGGTTGATTTGGAGATGATGATAGAGGAAGGGAATTAGGGTTCCCTTAACAAAGGGGGTCTGTTTTTCGTCTCCTTTGAGAGGAGAATGGAGTGCCATGTAAAATTAGGTCTCCATCTGATTAGGTCTTTTAGGAAAAGGGTTTTAAATAGAGGGGATTTGGGCCGGATCGCTAGGCTGTTTGGAGAGAGAATGGGGTGGATTTTGAGGGAATTGGGCCATGAAAATTCGCCCAGTCCGAATTTAGACAAAAAAAATAACCTTTTCCCCCCTTTTATTTCTTTGTTTTCCTTTTCCTTTGTTTTTAAATTCTTGAATAAATAAATTAAAATCTAACTTTAATCTCATTAGCAAATTCTATTTATCTAATAATAAATCCATGAAATATTTAGTTTGATTTTCTATGTATTAATCCTAACACTTAAAGAGTAACTAATTCCTAAAAATGCAAATTAAACATACAATGGCATGAAACGAAAATGTGACAATTTTTATAATTTTTCTTATGATTTTAAAATATTAAACATGCATGAAATGCAACTAAATAAAGAAAAACTTCTATAATCCATTAAAATTATTCGTCTATTTTTAGGAGTTATTTCCATGCAGGACAAAAATAAGGTGCTCACAATTAAAACAACTTTTAATAACATGATGATCAAATCTTTTATAGCACATGAATTTTGTTCAAATTGTCTACATGCTTAGTCCTAAATTAATTTACATCACATGTAATAAATAATTTAAAATTATGTAACGAACAAGCACGTGACATAAAAAATGAAATTCAATATACTTCTAACATGTTTATCTTATATATCACATATATCACATAAAAAGAATTCATGCCTGTCACACCTCCTTTTTTACCCGCGGGGTATATAAGGGAGTTTTTCCAATTTAAATAACATTATTCAAAATGGGATTATTTTATTTATTTAGAGACGCCACTTGGGATATTTATTATGGTGTCCCAAGTCACCGGTTTATTTTAAATCCCAAATCGAGGAAAATTGACTTCATTTAAAAGTCTGCGAAACCAGAAAAACTAGGTAAGGAATTCTGTTAACCCGGGAGAAGGTGTTAGGCATTCCCGGGTTCCGTGGTTCTAGCACGACCGCTTAACTATTAATAATTGACCTAATTATCTGATTAATTACATATTTTAAAACCTATTGTGCATTTTAACCTTTTAAAACCGCTTTTAATTATTTAACCTCTTTTTAGAATTTATGGAATTATTTCTTGAACAAGTTACGATTTTCGTACACTTGCCGTTTTTGGAACATATCGCAAACCCTGCTACATGAAATGCACCCGTGATTTACGACATGTTTATTTTAATTATTGTTCAAAGTTGTGTTGATCGGGTCACATGAAACGCACACCCGAATTTGGGAATTAGGCATCATAACTATGTCACAGGAACCGTACCCATAATCAGGATGGTTTATTAATCGTGCCTAAAGCAAAAACTACGATGTTCAGATTTTTCTAAACTAATTTGATTGTTATAAGCGTCTACAGTAGTGTCTAATGATAAAATTATCAACTAACTTTTGGAAAATCTGACTTTAATGGTTACAAGCCTAAAGCACAAGAAGAAACGACCCAATTGGCTATTTGGTAAAGCTGGCCCAGTCGCGATTCTTAAATTACTGGGCCCATTGCGATTCTGTGTTCAATGCCAATAAAAATCACCAAAATACACATTTGTCCAAAAGCTAGAATTCAGTTTGTCCAGAGGTAAAAATCAGAAGATGGTTCAATTTTTTAAATTAATTATACTACATGTGATTTCCAATACATAAAAATGAGTTTATGTTAAAGTTCAAAGAGGTAAGCCTATAACTGGGATCAAGCTATCGGGCTCAGTACCCAGGCCCATCCGCCTGGGTGCAGACTTGCTCAGGTAATTCCCAGATTGGGCCTAGTTACAAGTCTGGCCCAATTCGTATAGCCTACATTCAGGAAATTCTGTGGTAATGGGTTGTATTATAACAAAGAGCTTATGATACTATGAATATAACTGTTAATCACCATGATCAAACTTAAAATTAAAATATTCCAATAGTCAATTTACTAGTGAACAGTCCATAAATTTACAACACAATCGTAAATACAACTATATGTCTAAAAGAAAGATTTTTTTTAAAGTAACATTCCTCTTGGCTTCGAGCCTTCAACTGTTGCAAGCCCTTTATTAAGCTTTAGCTTGCAAAAATCAGCTATAAAGCTGTTTTTACAAGTCACGTTTGGTTCGAGCTCTAAGATTTTCTTCTCTTGTTGCCACTCACATACAACCAGAAAACAAAATGCAAGTTTCATTATAATGGGGAATCCATTTAGAATTGTATAACAACAAAGTGGCAAACAGTGGTTAATACCAGCCTAATAACCATATCAGTTTATCTTATAAAGGCATGGTTCATAAAAAAAAATGGTAAAAAGTCAGTTTACAAGAAAGAGGTCTGGAATTTCAAGGAAGCACATTTATTGAGCAAAAACCAAAAGAAAAATGGATTTGAGACAAGTGTAGAGATTACACGCAAAAATAACATACATATTTGAATCCAAACCATATCTTATTCATGACTAATTTTGGATAAGGAGTTATATACCTACTGCAATAAGGATCAAAATGAAGCAAAGATGAAGCTCTAATTGAAAGCTATGAAGGAGACAACCAGCAGAAACCCAATACAGCAGCAAGAATTCAACCCAGAATACCAAAGGACAGACACTTAGACTCTCCAAAATCAGAATACTAGAGAAAACCAGCCTAGAATTCTAACCAGAAACTGATGTTTTCAGCAAGAAAGTTGCAGGAATTTTTTTCTCTTTGTATATTCAGAAATTTTAGGTGACTATAGGCTACTAATTCTATCCAGAATGAGGGTATAACTATTCTCTTTATAGGGCATATCGAAACAGCATCAAAAAAGCATATTCTACCCCAAATTCCCTAAATGTCAAATAGTACAACACATTTGAACAGTTGTCTGTCCTTTTTCAGCCCAATTTCAGCATTTTTCATGCTAAAAATGGGGACAGCTGTACAATGCTAGAACATTCTAATATTTTACTCATTGTAAATTCCAATTTTACCCTTTTAAGTTCTACTTATTTCAATTCTAACCAGACCTAGGTTTTGATTTCAAAATCCTTATGGGTTCTTCTAGAACTATCTAGGTGATTCTAGCATGAAAATTCCTAACATTGTTTCAATTGTACATCCCTAACAGCTTTGGGTACTACCTTTCATTTCTGAAATTAGTTTCAAACTTAAAGGCATCCAGGGTTTAATCCAAACAAACCAACTAATTAGTGAATTAAATGTTCATCTAATTGATTGAATTTAAACAAATAGCATATCAAAACAGTGACTAGTCAAAGAACTAAAGTGAAGATGCAACGAAACCCTAAAAATTAACCTAATTAATCTACAAATGATCAAATCAAATAAACTAACAACTAAACTGATTTTTTAACAGCTAACATGCTTTGAATAAATTTAAAACTAAACTAGCATTCAACTAACCCAAAACAGATACTTAACTAACACATGACCATATGCACTCAAATCATTAGAACAAAACACAAAGAAAAAAGGAAAATAGGTCAAAGAAAATATACCAAAGGGGGAGCGATGACCCAAAAGGTCATCATTTATTTTTAAATTAAATTCTGTATTTTTGAGGCCTTGAAAACCTCATTTAGAGTCACCTCGATTTGCGTGCACAGTCCCGGCTCGTAGCCGGAAAGCTTAAATATGAAAATCTGTGAAAAATGATAAAATTTGGCTAATAAATGAATTAATTTGACTTCGGTCAACGTTTTGAGTAAACGGACCCGGACCCGTGAATTGACAGTCCCGGAGGGTCCGTAGGAAAATATGGGACTTGGGCGCATGCCCAAAATCGAATTCCGAGGTCCCAAGCCCGAGAAATAAATTTTTAAAGAAAATTATTTTCTGAAATTGTTTAAAGGAATTTGAAATGAAATTTGATTAGAACATGATGGTATCGGGCCCGTATTTCGGTTCTGACGTCCGGTACAGGTCTTATATATGATTTAAGACGATCCTGTGAAATTTGGTGAAAAACGAATGTCATATGACGTTGGTTCGGACCTAATTTGCAAAAGTTGAGGTTTAAGAAGTTTTGAAATATTTCATTGATTTTGAGGTTTAATTCGTTGTTATTGAGGTTAGTTTGGCGATTTGATCGCACGGATAAGTTCGTATGATGTCATTAAGTTAGTACGTGTGTTTGGTTAGGAGCCCCGAGGGCTCGGGTGTGTTTCGGAAGGTTTCAGACTTAAGAAAAAATGCAGGTTTTCAGCTGTTGGGTTTTTGATATTTCCTTCTTCGCGTTCGCGAGAGAACCCTCGCGAACGCGATGCATTAAATTTTGATGAAGGAAATTCCTTCTACGCGAACGCGTAGCACAGGTCGTGAACGCGAGGCATGGGAGGGTTATCCCTTCGCAAATGCGGTTCTGGCCACGCGAACGCGAAGGCCAATTGAGCCTGGCCAGAGGGTGGGGCGATTACCCTACGCGAACGCGATACCTTGAACGCGAACGCGAGGCTCGAGGAGTTTCTACTCCGCGAACGCGAGCCTTATTCCGCGAACGTGAAGGCTTCAAGCCTAACCCATCGCGAACGCGATGAGTGTTTTCGCCTAGTGATTTTTAAAAGACCAAAACAGAACACTTGCGGGATTTTCATAAAATTGCATAAACCTCTTCTTCTCCGAAGCTCTTAGGCGATTTTTGAAGCATTTCCTCACCATAATCTCTTGGGTAAGTAATTTTTAACTTGTTATCTTCCATTTTATCAACATTCACTAGATTTCTAGGCCTAAAACATGAGATTAAGGGTAGAAAATTAGGGATTTGGGTAGAGTTAGGTCTTTTTGATTAATTGTGATTTAGACCTCATTTTGGTGTCGAATTCTGGAAATAATTATATATTTGGGCTCGTGGGTGAATGGGGGATCGGATTTTGGTTCGAACCTCGTATTTTGACCAAGCAGGCCTGGGGTCTATTTTTGGGTTTTTGGGAAGAATGATTAGAAAGCTATAATTAGGCATTGAAATTGAATTGTTTAGCATTTATTGATGTTATAAAGTCGATTATGTATAGATACGATTGATTTGGAGCTGAATTCGAAAGGAAAGGTGGTGTTTGAGGCTTGAGTTGGCCGTGGAAGTTCGAGGTAAGTGTTTGGTCTAACCTTAGCTTGAGGAATTAGGAGTTGTGTCCTATTTGCTATTTGTATCTTGTTGAGTACGACGTATAGGCATGGTGACGAGTATCTATACGTTGGCGTCGAGCATGACCATGAGTCTTATATTGTGATTTCCATGATTTCGTTGTATTATTCATGCCTTGGTGAAAATTTCTATTTGTTGTGTAAAGTTGTGAAAAGAATTGTGACCTATAAACATTGAGGAGCGTTGGCTCCAGTTGTATAACAAATTGTGATAGTATATGTGATAATTGAAACTCTAGAGCATTGGTTTGAGTTGTGAAGTAAAAGTGAGAAAGGGAAGAGATCATTATGTTGCCCCCTTGCCGGGCTATTGTTGAGTTGTGATTCCCATGCATTGTGTTCTTAATTGATATTTGTCACGACCCAACCCCGCTCTGGTCGTGATGGCGCCTCTCGTGAAGACAAGGCCAGCCAACCAACCCTATATGCCTTTTTCAAAAAAAAAGATAACCTGAATAAACAATTTTTAAAGATGATTCAATAATATTACTTGGCGGAAGTACAACCAATCACAACCCAAACCGGGGTGTCACAAGTCACGAGCATCTAGAGGAGTCTAAATACAACTACAAGGCCAGTAATATACAGAATAAAATTTAGAATCAAAGGAAGAAATCCGGTGCCGCAAACACTGGCGGTCACCTTGCTCAGCTACGATAGCAAAATCTTCAACCTGCTCAAAACCCGCTACCGGGTGAACAAATACCTGCATCTGCACGCGAGGTGCAGGGAGTAAAGTGAGTACTCCAACTCAGTGAGTAATAAAAGTAAATAATAACTGAGCAGCAAGAAATCACGTAAAGCAACCAACATGCTGTATAGAAGCCGGGTACAATTTTCCGAGAAAAACAGTGAAATCTGTAAAATCTTTAGAAATACCTTGGCTCAGTTCAAATCTCTTTTGAAATGATCTCTTCAATAATTACGAAAACGATTTCGAAACAGTTAGTGCTAATAAGCACGGAAAAAAAACCCGCCCCTCGGGCACAAGTACCACAGTATAACAGGTAAAAAGACAAGTAAATATGCAAGATGAGCACATCAAAGTTCGCCCCTCGGGCAATATCTCAAAACAGTACCGGCCCCTCGGGCATGATTTATGTTCCTGGTCAGTCATTGTTACCTGACCGGTCAGCCATTGTTACCTGACCAAAACGCGTATTACAGTGCCATTGTTACCACTGGTCAGTCATTGTTACCTGACTGGTCAGTCATTGTTACCTGACCAAAACGCGTATAATAGTGCCATTGTTACCACTGTCTAAAATTTATCCGCTCTAGATGGGTACCCGCGCTCACTGTGGGGGTGCAGACTCCGGAGGGGCTCCTACAGCCCAAGCGCTATATCAAGCCACCTCGTGGCATATAAAACAAGGCCTGAAAGCCTTCTCACATCACACTCGAGGCCTAAAAGCCTCCTCACATAACACTCGAGGCCTGAAAGCCTCCTCACATATCACCCGAGGCCTGAAAGCCTTCTCACATCACACTCAAGGCCTGAAAGCCTCCTCGCATCACACTCGAGGCCTAAAAGCCTCCTCACATATGGCCCTCGGCCTCACTCAGTCCAGAAAACATAATAAGCCCCTCGGGCATCAATAAAATAATAGTTCTCAGCCCAGATAACAGTGAAATATAAGTAAAGTCTCAAAAATCAATTAAAACGACTGAGTTTGCAAAAACAGTATAATCAGCAGGACTGAGTTCAAGTAGTATATCAAATGGTGAGGAAAGAGTGATAAAAATCCCCGGAGGGTTCAAATAATTGGCACGAATCCCAAATATGGCAATCAGCCCAAATCATGATAATATCAAATAGGTTTCAGTCAAATACGCGGTAAAATGAACAACCGGGACGGACCAAGTCACAATCCCCAATGGTTCTCTACCCCGCTCGCTATCCGGCGTGCAAGTCACCTCAATATAGAACTACGGTGTGCAATCCGGGGTTTCAAACCCTCAGGATATCATTTACAATCATTACTCACCTCGAACCGGTGAAATCTCTAGCTCTCGACGCCTTTGCCCCTCAAATCGGCCTCCACTCGCGTCGAATCTAACCAAAATCAGAGTGAATACATCACAATATGCTAAGGGGACAATACCCAATCGAAAACAATCGAAAAATATCAAGAATCTCGAAATTAGCAAAACCCGAGCCCCGGGCCCACTTCTCGAAAAATTACAAAACTCACATTACTGGATTCCTCGTTTCGCCACGAGTCCATACATACCAAGAACTCCCAAATCCGAGCTCAAATGACCTATCAAATCCCAATTTGAAATATCAAAAACTCAAGCCCTAGTTTTACCCCTTTTTGATGAATTTCAACCAATTTTCATGTTAAATCTATCATAATCTCATGTATTTAGGCCAAGGAACTTACCTCCAATCAATCCTCCTTGAATCCCTCTTCAATTTTTCCCAAAGAGCTCTCAAAATACTCAACAATGGTGGAAAAATGACTACAACTCGCGGATGAAATGTTTATAAACTCACTGCCCAGCACTGGAATTCCTTCTTCGTGAACGCGGTCAAACACCCGCGAACGCGTAGCATAAAAATGCGTTGAACAATTTTTACCTTACGCGAACGCAGCCTCCCAGACGCGAACGCGATGCCTATTCCTCTTGAACCTTCGCGAACGCGGTATCCTGCACGCGAACGCGTAGCTTCCACTTGCCATACCATCGCGAACGCGAAACCATATCGCGAACGCGGAACACAAAAGACCTCACCCCTTCGCGGACGCGGGACCAACAACGCGAACGCGAAGGCAAAATTCACAGCCTCCTCATGCATCCCTTCGCGAACGCGAAGGCCAAAAGTCTGCAACAGAAACTTCAGAAAATCTGCAACTTCAAAATACCAACAATGGTCCGATTGACCCTCCGAAACTCACTCGAGGCCCCCGGGACCTCAACCAAAAGTGCCAACACATCCTAAAACCTCTTTCAAAATTGTTCCAATCATCAAAACGCCTCACACAATGCTAAAACCATTAAATCACATCGGATTCAAGCCTAAGTTTCTTAAAAACTTCCGAAATACGCATTCGATCAAAAACCCAACCAAACGGCGTCCGAATGACCTGAAATTTTGCACACACATCAAAAATCACATATCGAAGCTACAGCAACTCTCGGAATTCCATTCCGACCCTCGGATCAAAATCTCACCCATCAACCGAAATTCGCCAAAATACTAATTTCGCCAATTCAAGCCTAATTCTACACCGGACCTCCAAACTCAATTCCGATCACACTCCTAAGTCATAAATCATCCCCGAAGCTAACCGAATCACCGGAAATCACATCCGAGCCCTCCAACTCAATAGTCAACATTCGGTTGACTTTTCCAACTTAAGCCTTCCTTAAAGAGACTAAGTGTCTCATTTCTTATCAGAACCAATCCAAATCAATTCTAACACACCACATACCGATAACGAAACATGAAGAAGCATAAAATGGGGGAAACGGAGCGGTAATACATGAGACGGCGGGTCGGGTCGTCACAATATTACGGATGCTTAGGTTGATAATTCTTTGTGTTAGGTGTTGTAACAAGTTTAGTTATAGCTGAGGTAGTTAGGTGTTGTAACAAGTTTAGTTATAACGGAGGTAGTTAGGTGTTATAGCAAGTTTGGTTATAGCTGGGTAGTTAGGTGTCATAACAAGTTTGGTTATAGTTGTTTCTCCCTTGCCGGGATATTGTTGAAATATCATTATTTCCTTACCGGGATGTTTGTTGATAATATTGGCCCCTTGCCGGGATTCCTTTTGTTGGCTTGTACATGGGAGCGGGTGGTACGCCTACCACGAGATATAATAAAATGGGAGCGGGTGGTACGCCTACCACGAGATATAATGAAATGGGAGCGGGTGGTACGTCTACCACGAGATATAATGAAATGGGAGTGGGTGGTACGCCTACCACGAGATATAATGAAATGGGAGCGGGTGGTACGCCTACCACAAGATATAATAAAATGGGAGCGGGTGGTACGCCTGCCACGAGATACAGAAAATGGGATCGGGTTGCACACCTGCAACAAGATGTGAAAAGAAAGTGAAATCTGCCTTTGCTTTCCTTATTCTTGTTAGTGGTTGGATTTTGATTCCTTTATAGTTCTCTTGATATTCTGTTTCTACCAGTCATTCCCCGAAGCATGTTTTCCCCTCCCATCTTTACTTGTTTATTTCTGCTTTACTTTCCGCTGTATATTATATAATTGCACAGGTTCATTTGGTGGTCTGGTACTAGCCTCATCACTACTTCGCCGAGGTTAGGCTAGGCACTTACCAGCACATGGGGTCGGTTGTGCTGATACTACACTCTGCACTCTTTTGTGCAGACCCCAGTGTTGTAGACTTCCGACCGCAGTGGGATTGCTGATTCTTGTTCATCAAGCGACCCGAGGTAGTCCTGCAGGCGTCCGTAGGCCTTGGCGTCTCCTTCCATCTACTATTCCTGTTTCTTTTATGTATTTCCAGAGACAATGTTGTATTTATTTCTTTCAAACCTTCATTTGTAGTGTTCTTAGACCGTCTGTGATACTGTGACACCAGTTCTGGGTAGTCGAGGTTCAAACAGTTGTATTAGATACTCGTGTTCAGATAGCTTATGGCTTCTTTCTTCTGCTTATGTTAAATTCCGCTGTTTAAACGTTATTATTATTATTAGAATTGCTAATGAATATAAAATGAGTAAAAAGGGTAAATTGTGAAATTAATTGGCTTGCCTAGCTCGTACTAGTAGGTGCCATCACGACTCCCGAGGGTAGGAATCCGGGTCGTGACAAGTTGGTATCAGAGCTCTAGGTTACATGGGTCTCACAGTTCACAGACAAGCTTAGCAGAGTCTGAGGGATCGGTACGGAGACGTTTGTATTTGTCCCCCAGAGGCTACAGAGTTAGGAAAAACTTCATATTTGTTCTTTCTTGTCGTGCGGCTTGGTTTCTCAATGCTGATTGAAACCTCTACTCTTGTCCTTTTGCGAATGGCGAGGTCACGTACCGCTTCTTCAGCCGAGCAGCAACACAGACCGGTGATAGATCAGCTACGTCTTCGGAGGCCTTGTGGAGGTTGGATAAGTTTCACCAAGCTCTTCACTACTACTTTCAGCGGTGCATCTTCTGAGGATCCCCAAGATTGTCTAGACAGTTGTCATGAGATTCTCAGGAACATGGGGATCGTGGAGACCGATGGGGTCGATTTTGCCACTTTTCGCTTGTCTGGATCCGCCAAGACCTGTTGGAGAGATTATTGATTGGCTATACCAGTTAGGTCATCAGCTTTGTCTTGAGAACAGTTCACGCAGCTATTTCTGGAGAAGTTTCTCCCCATCACTCAGAGAGAGGTCTATCAGAGGCAGTTTGAGCGTCTCCAGCAGGGTTCTATAACTGTTACTCAGTACGAGATTAGATTCATCGACTTCGCTCGTCATGATCTTATCCTACTTCCCACTGTGGGAGAGAGTGAGGAGGTTCATTGAGGGACTCGTCCAGCCCGCTCAGTTAGCTAGAGGTATTAGAGGTGGAGGTAGAGATGCTAGAGGTGGAGGTGCAGGTACTGTTCTGGTTTGCGGTAGAGAAGCTTCGATTTTATTTTGCGCCGTATCCGGTCATGCCTAGTGATTCTTTGAGTGCCCCTGTTTATGTGTCTACACCGGTGGGTGATTCTATTGTGGTGGATCGTGTCCATTGTTCATGTATAGTGGTGATTGGAGGTTTTGAGACTCGTGTAGATTCGCTTCTTTTGGACATGGATGATTTCGGTGTTATATCGGGGATGGACTGTTATCACCTTACCATGCTATCTTGGACTGTCATGCCAAGACTGTGACCTTAGCCTTGCCGGGTTCTCCTCGTTTAGAGTAGAGAGGGACTCCTGGTCATTCTACCCATAGTGTTATTTCTTATGTGAAGGCTCGGCGTATGGTCGAGAAGGGGTGTTTGGCCTATTTGGCTTATGTTCGCGATTCTAGTGCTGAGGTCCCTCCTATTGATTCTGTGCCCGTTGTTCGGGAGTTTTCTGAGGTATTTCCTTCAGACTTGCCGGGTATGCCACCCGACAAGGATATTGACTTTTTCATTGATCTGGTTCCGGGCACTCAGCTCATTTCTATCCCGCCGTATTACATGGCCCCGCCTGAGTTGAAAGAATTAAAGGAGCAATTACAAGACTTGCTTGAGAAGGGTTTCATTAGACCCAGTGTTTCGCCTTGGGGTGCGCCGGTGTTGTTTGTTAAGAAGAAGGATGGGTCAATGAGAATGAGTATTGATTACCGGCAATCGAACAAGGTTACACTCAAGAATAAGTATCCGTTGCTGAGGATTGATGATTTGTTCAATCAGCTTCAGGGTGCCAAGGTATTTTCAAAGATTGACTTGAGATCTGGCTACCATCAGTTGAGGATTAGGGCATTCGATGTCCCTTAGACAGCTTTCCACACTCGTACGGGCATTATGAGTTCTTGGTGATGTCATTCGGGTTGCCAAATGCCCCAGCAACTTTTATGGATTTGATGAACCGAGTGTTCAGGCCCTATTTGGATTCGTTTGTGATAGTCTTCATTGATGATATATTGATATATTACCGCAACCAGAAGGAGCACGAGCAGCACCTTAGAGTGGTTCTTCAAACTCTAAGGGATAGTCAGTTATATGCTAAGTTCTCGAAGTGTGAGTTCTGGTTGAGTTCAGTTGCATTTCTGGGTCATGTTGTATCAGCAGAGGGTATTCAGGTGGACCCGAAGAAGATTGAGGCAGTCAAGAACTGGCCTAGACCAGCATCAGCTACAGAGATTCGGAGTTTCTTGGGATTGGCAGGCTACTATCGTCGGTTCGTTGAGGGGTTTTCATCTATTGCAGCCCCGATGACCAGGTTGACCCAGAAGGGTGCCCGGTTCAGATGGTCGGATGAGTGTGAGGCGAGATTTCAGAAGCTCAAGACAGCTCTGACTATGGAACCGGTGTTGGTTTTGCCCACAGGTTCAAGCCTTATACAGTTTATTGTGATGCATCTCGTGTTGGGCTTGGTGCAGTGTTGATGCAGGATGGCAAGGTCATTGCCTATGCTTCGCGGCAGTTGAAGATCCATGAGAAGAACTATCCGCTTCATGATTTGGAGTTAGCAGCCATTGTCCACGCATTGAAGATTTGGAGGCATTATCAGTATGGCGTGGCATGTGAGGTATCCACGGATCTCAAGAGTCTTCAGTATTTTTTCAAGAAAAAGGAGTTGAATTTGAGGCAGAGGAGGTGGTTGGAGTTGTTGAAAGATTATGATATCACCATTTTATATCATCCGGGAAAGGCCAATGTGGTGGCCGATGCCTTGAGTAGGAAGTCAGCCAATATGGGCAGTTTAGCTTATATTTCGGTCGGTGAGAGACCGCTTGCTTTGGATGTTTAGGCTTTGGCCAACCAGTTCGTGAGGTTGGATATTTCTGATCCCAGCTGTGTGTTAGCTTGCACAGTCGCTCGTTCTTCATAATTGGAGCGTATCCGAGATCAACAGTATGATGATCCCCATTTGTGTGTCCTTACAGACACGGTGCAGCACGGAGGTGCCAAGCAGGTTACTATAGGTGATGATAGAGTTTTGAGATTGCAGGGTCGGGTTTGTGTGCCTAATGTGGATGGTCTTCGAGAGTTGATTTTAGAGGAGGCTCATAGCTCCCGGTACTCTATTCATCTGGGTGCTGCGAAGATGTATCAGGATTTGTGGCAACATTAATGGTGGCGGAGAATTAAGAAGGATATCGTCGCATATGTGGCTCGGTATTTGAAATTGTCAGTAGGTCTAGTACGAGCATGAGAGGCCCGGTGGTTCATTTTAGAGGATTGAGCTTCCCGAGTGGAAGTGGGAGCGGATCACTATGGACTTCGTTACTGGACTCCCGCAGACTCGGAAGAAGTTCGATGCAGTGTGGGTCATTATGGATAGGCCGACCAAGTCAGCACATTTCATTCCTGTGGCAGTCTCCTATTCTTCTGAGAGGTTAGCTGAGATCTATATTCGGGAGATTGTTCGTCTTCATGGTGTGCCCGTGTCTACCATTTCGGATCGAGGTACGCAGTTTACCTCACATTTCTGGAGAGCAATTCAGCGAGGGTTGGGCACACGGGTTGAGTTGAGCACAGCGTTTTATCCTCAGACGGACGGGCGATCCGAGCGGACCATTCAGATTTTAGAGGATATGCTCCGAGCTTGTGTCATTGACTTTAGAGGCTCGTGGGATCAATTTTTGCCTTTAGCAGAGTTTGCCTACAACAACAGCTACCAGTCGAGTATTCAGATGGCTCCTTATGAGGTCTTATATGGTAGGCGGTGTCGGTCGCCGGTTGGATGGTTTGAGCCGGGAGAGGCTTGGTTGTTGGGTACAGATCTGGTTCAGGATGCCTTGGACAAGGTCATGATCATTCAGGATAGGCTTCGTTCAGCTCAGTCCAGGCAAAAGAGTTATGCTGACCGCAAGGTTCGAGATTTGACTTTCATGGTCGGCGAGCAGGTATTGCTTCGAGTGTCGCCTATGAAGGGCGTGATGAGATTTGGGAAGAAGGGCAAGCTTAGCCCTAGGTTAATTGGTCCGTTTGAGATTCTTGATCGAGTGGGAGAGGTGGCTTATAGACTTGCATTGCCGCCGAGCTTATCAGCCGTGCATCTAGTGTTTCATGTGTCCATGCTTCGGAAGTATCACGACGATCCATCCCACGTGTTAGATTTCAGCACTGTCCAGTTGGACAAGGACTTGTCTTATGAGGAGGAGCCGGTAACCATTCTAGACCGGCAGGTTCGTCAGTTGAGGTCGAAGAGTTTTCCTTCTGTTCGTGTTCAGTGGAGAGGTCATCCTCCTGAGGCCTCGACCTGGGAGTCCGAGTCCGATATGCGGAGCCGTTATCCCCGATCTTTTCCCTGACTTCAGGTCTTCCTTCTTCTGTCCGTTCGAGGACGTACGGTCGTTTTAGAGGTTGGAGTATGTGATGTACCCGAAAGGTCATCACTTATTTTTAAAACTTAACTTCGTCGTGTTTCCGTAGGCCTTGACACCTCATTTTACGAGTTCACCTTAGTATTTTCGCTACGTGCGTCCGAGTTCCCGGGGCGCGGTAGTAACGTAAATAAACTGAAAACTCGTATCGAAAAACTGAAACTAACGACTTTACGGTACTAGTAAAACTGTAAATTAAAGTTACGTACGTACGGTTACGTAAACGTTTAGTTACGAAAACGGTACCCGGGAAACCCGTACCCCGGTAAGTACCGTAGTACCGGTTCCGGAACGGGGTTCCGTAACGGTAAACGGTAACGGGTACGTTACGGACGGTTAGTCGCCGGTAAACGTACGTAACGTTACCGTAGGTACCCCGTAGAACCCGTNCCTGAGGCCTCGACCTGGGAGTCCGAGTCCGATATGCGGAGCCGTTATCCCCATCTTTTCCCTGACTCAGGTACTTCCTTCTTCTGTCCGTTCGAGGACGAACGGTTGTTTTAGAGGTGGAGAATGTGATGACCCAAAAGGTCATCACTTATTTTTAAATTAAATTCTGTGTTTCCGAGGCCTTGACAACCTCATTTAGAGTCACCTTGATTTGCATGCGCAGTCCGGGCGCGTAGATAAATATGAAAATCTGTCAAAAATGATAACATTTGGCTAATAAATGAATTAATTTGACTTCGGTCAACGTTTTGAGTAAACGGACCCGGACCCGAACCCGTGAATTGACGGTCCCGGAGGGTCCGTAGGAAAGTACGGGACTTGGGCGTATGCCCGGAATCGAATTTCGAGGTCCCAAGCCCGAGAAATGAATTTTAAAAAAAAATTATTTTCTGAAATTGTTTAAAGGAATTTGAAATGAAATTTGATTAGAACATGATGGTATCGGGCCCCCGGCACCCGGTACAGGTCTTATATATGATTTAAGACGATCATGTGAAATTTGGTGAAAAACGGATGTCATATGAGGTGGTTCGGACCTAATTTGCAAAAGTTGAGGTTTAAGAAGTTTTGAAATATTTCATTGATTTTGAGGTTTAATTCGTTGTTATTGAGGTTAGTTTGGCAATTTGATCGCATGGATAAGTTCGTATGATGTCATTGAGTTAGTACGTATGTTTGGTTAGGAGCCCCGAGGGCTCGGGTGTGTTTCGGATGTGTTTCGAAAGGTTTCGGACTTAAGAAAAATTGCAGGTTTTCAGCTGTTGGGTTTTTGATGTTTCCTTCTTCGCATTCGCGGGAGAACCCTCGCGACGCGATGCATTAATTTTGATGAAGGAAATTCCTTCTACGCGAACGCATAGCACAGGTCGCGAACGCGAGGATTGGGGGATTATCCCTTCGCGAACGCGGTCCTGGCCACGCGAACGCGAAGGCCATTGAGCCTGGGCAGGGGGTGGGGCAATTACCCTACGCGAACGCGATACCTTGAACGCGAACGCGAGGCTCGAGGAATTTCTACTCCGCGAACGCGATCCTTATTCCGCGAACGCGAAGGCTTATCAAGCCTAACCCATCGCGAACGCGATGGACCTGTCGCGAACGCGATGAGTGTTTTCGCCCAGTGATTTTTAAAAGACCAAAACAGAACACTTGTGGGATTTTCATAAAATTGCATAAACCTCTTCTTCTCCAAAGCTCTTAGGCGATTTTTGAAGCATTTCCTCACCATAATCTCTTGGGTAAGTAATTTTTAACTTGTTATCTTCCATTTTTATCAACACCCACTAGATTTCTAGGCCTAAAACATGAGATTAAGGGTAGAAAATTAGGGATTTGGGTAGAGTTAGGGATTTTTGATTAATTGTGATTTAGACCTCATTTTGGGGTTGAGTTCTGGAAATAATTATATATTTGGGCTCGTGGGTGAATGGGGGATCGGATTTTGGTTCGAACCTCGTGTTTGACCAAGCGGGCCCGGGGTCGATTTTTGGGTTTTTGGGAAGAATGATTAGAAAGCTATAATTAGGCATAGGAATTAAATTGTTTAGCATTTATTGATGTTATAAAGTCGATTATGTATAGATACGATTGATTTGGAGCTGAATTCGAAAGGAAAGGCGGTGTTTGAGGCTTGAGTTGGCCGTGGAAGTTCGAGGTAAGTGTTTGGTCTAACCTTAGCTTGAGGGATTAGGAGTTGTGTCCTATTTGCTATTTGTTTCTTGTTGAGTACAACTTATAGGCATGGTGACGAGTATCTATACGTTGGTGTCGAGCATGACTGTGAGTCTTATATTGTGATTTCCATGATTTCATTGTATTATTCATGCCTTGGTGAAAATTTCTATTTGTTATGTAAAGTTGTGAAAAGAATTGTGACCTATGAACATTGAGGAGCGTTGGCTCCAGTTGTATAAGGAATTGTGATAGTATAAGTGATAATTGAAACTCTAGAGCATTGGTTCGAGTTGTGAAGTAAAAGTGAGAAAGGGAAGAGATCATTATGTTACCCCCTTGCCGGGCTATCATTGAGTTGTGATTCCCTTGCATTGTGTTCTTAATTGATATTACGGATGCTTAGGTTGATAATTCTTCGTGTTAGGTGTTGTAACAAGTTTAGTGATAGCTGAGGTAGTTAGGTGTTGTAACAAGTTTAGTTATAGCTGAGGTAGTTAGGTGTTGTAACAAGTTTAGTTATAGCGGAGGTAATTAGGTGTTGTAGCAAGTTTGGTTATAGCTGGGTAGTTAGGTGTCGTAACAAGTTTGGTTATAGCTGCTTCTCCCTTGCCGGGATATTGTTAAAATATCATTGTTTCCTTACCATGATGTTTGTTGATAATATTGTTCCCTTGGCGGGATTCCTTGTGATTATTGTTGGCTTGTACATGGGAGCGGGTAGTACGCCTACCACGAGATATAATGAAATGGGAGCGGGTGGTACGCCTATCACGAGATATAATGAAATGGGAGCGGGTGGTACGCCTACCAAAAGATATAATGAAATGGGAGCGGGTGGTACGCCTACCACGAGATATAATAAAAAAGGGAGCGGGTGGTACGCCTACCACAAGATATAATGAAATGGGAGCGGGTGGTACGCCTACCACGAGGTATAATGAAATGGGAGCGGGTGGTACGCCTACCACGAGGTATAATAAAATGGTAGCGGGTGGCACGCCTGCCACGAGATTCAGGAAATGGGATCGGGTTGCACGCCTGCAACAAGATGTGAAAAGAAAGTGAAATCTGCCTTTGCTTTCCTTATTCTTGTTAGTGGTTGGATTTTGATTCCTCTATAGTTCTCTTGATATTCTATTTTTACCTGTCATTCCCCGAAGCATGTTTTCCCCTCCCATCTTTACTTGTTTATTTCTGCTTTACTTTCCGCTGTATATTATATAACTGCACAGGTTTATTTGGTGGTCTGGTCCTAGCCTCGTCACTACTTCGCCGAGGTTAGGCTAGGCACTTACCAGCAAATGGGGTCGGTTGTGCTGATACTACACTCTGCACTCTTTTGTGCAGACCCCAGTGTTGTAGACTTTGGACCGCAGTGGGATTGCTGATTCTTGTTCATCAGGCGACCCGAGGTAGTCCTGCAGGCGTCCGTAGGCCTTGGCGTCTCCTTCCATCTACTATTCCTGTTTCTTTCATGTATTTCCAGAGACAATGTTGTATTTATTTCTTTTAGACCTTTATTCGTAGTGTTCTTAGATCGTCTGTGATACTGTAACACCAGTTCTGGGTAGTCGAGTTTCAAACAGTTGTATTAGATACTCGTGTTCAGATAGCTTATGGCTTCTTTCTTCCGCTTATGTTAAATTCCGCTGTTGAAACGTTATTATTATTATTATTAGAATTGCTAATGAATATAAAATGAGTAAAAAGGGTAAATTGTAAAATTAATTGGCTTGCCTAGCTCGTACTAGTAGGCGCCATCACGACTCCCGAGGGTGGGAATCCGGGTCGTGACAGGGGGTTTCTGGCAATCCGGAACTCCTTTGAAATAGCTCCAAAATATGCTAATCAATCGTTCTTGCTGAGAACGATTGAGTAATATAGATTTTGAACTAAATCGAGCCCGAAAAAACTCGACAAAATCAAGAAAGGGAAGTTAGGGTTTCTCGTTTTTCTAAGATCTAAGATTTGAGGAAATTAGAGGGGTTTTTGGGGAATCGGTGGTAGGATGGTGGTGAGGGAAGGTTGAGGGTCATCTGGTGTGAATTTGGGGTTGTTTGTGTCACGACCCAATTTCCAACCCGACCGGGGTGTCACAAGTCACGAGCATCTAAAGAAACCTGGACACAACTACAGGGCCAATAATATACAAAAAATAAATTCTGGAATTCTAAAGACAACGTCCGATGCCACGAACGCTGGCGGTCACCTTGCTCAGCTACAATAGTAATACCTTCAATCAGCTAATAACCCGCTACCGGATGAACGATACCTGCAACTGCACGCGAGGTGCAGGGAGTAAAGTGAGTACTCCAACTCAGTGAGTAATAAGAGTAAATAATAACTGAGAGGCAAGAAATCACATAAGAGCACTCCATCATGCTATATATGACAGTACAACCCTTTGAGAAAACAGTAAAACCGTGAAAAATCCTTTAGAAAATATCTGGCTCAGTTTAAAAACCTCTTTGAAAATATCCTTTTCCAACAGTCAAGCAAATTAATGCGTAATCAGATAGTGCAAGTCCGCACATAAGTCAGCCCCTCGGGCACAACACTCCATCAACAAATAACACCAGGGTATCTGGTAAACAATGCAAGAGTAGCATGGATGCCAATGATATGAGAGTGTTGAATGTCATGACACGTAGTACAAACAGGAACCAATGCATGAATGCAATGCAATGTACATGACCGCTACGGTGCGCAGCCCGATCCATTTGGGTACCCGCGCTCACTGTGGGGGTTCAGACTCCGGAGGGGCTCCTACAGCCCAAGCGCAATATCAATATAACACCGCTGCGGCGTGCAGCCCGAGCCATCCATATATCCAGAAATCACTATAACACTGCTGCGGCGCGCAGCCCGATCCATGCTCAGTCCAGAAATGCACATAAGCCCCTTGGGCAATAATAAAATAGCAGTTCTCAGTTCAAAACGTCAGTAAAATATCATTTAAGTTTCCAAATCATGAAAAATGGCTGAATTTGCAAAATAGTATTAAAACCCTGGACCGAGATCAAATAACATGCAAAGTAATGCAAAAACAGTGATATCAATCCCTGAAGGATTCAAATAATCGGCACGAAGCCCAAAACATGGCAATCAGCCCAAATCATGATGATAACAAGTAGTTTCAAACACATACGTAGTAATTTCATCAATCGGGACGGACCCAGTCACAATCCCCAACGGTGCTCTACCCCACTCTCGCTATCCGGCGTGCAACTCACCTCAATACAGCACTATGATGTGCAGATCCAGGGTTTCAAACCCTCAGGATATCATTTACAAGTATTACTCACCTCGAACCAGCGAAATCTCAAGCCCGCGACACCTTTGCCCCTCAAATCGACCTCCACGCGCGTCGAATCTAACCAAAATCAGAGCGAATGCATCACAATATGCTAAGGGAACAATACCCAATCGAAAACAATCGAAGAATAGCAAAAATCTCGAATCTAGCAAAACCCGAGCCCCGGGCCCACTTCTCGAAAAATCAGAAAGTTAACATCAATGGATTCCTCATCTCGCCACGAGTCTATACATATAAAATTTACCAAAATTCAAGCTCAAATGCTCCCTCAAATCCCAAATTTAAATCTCAAAATCCCAAGCCCTAGCATTTAGTGTTGGGCGCCATCGCGGCCGGGATTGGGGTCGTGACAGTTTGGCGACCTAGGATTTTGGGTATAACTTTCATATTTGAAATTGGAGGATTTGGGTGGTGATTTGGACAAAACGGGTGATGGATTAGTGTTTGGGGGAGGCTAAGGGTCATGTGGTGTGAATTTGAGGCGGTTTGGAGGTGGTCCGCCACCGTGAAGCGATTTCCGATCGGCGGACCACGGAGGAGCCGATGGGGAATAATAGGGCGGCTAGGGTTTTCTTTTGAGGGAGTTTGAGACGGGAGTGAGGTGATTCTCTAGGGTTTTGGGGGGGGGGGGAGGTTCAGACAGTTTTATATTTAGGGAGTGGTCAGTTGCGAGCCGTTGGATCAAGATGATCCAACGGCTGGGATTAGAGGGGAGGGTAGACGGTGTCATTTTGAGTAAGTGGGGGTTTGGACCGGGTGGATCATAATTGGGCTGGGACGGGTGTATTTGTTTTTTGGGCCATACAAAAGGTTTTGGGCCCAGATTTGTCCATAAACAAACTCCTCTCTCATTTTTCCTTTTTCCTTTTTCTTTTCTTTAATTTTAAAAACCCTAATTAAATTACTTAAGTCCTAAAATAAATTCTAAATTAATCTAATTTATAAAACAAAACTAATTATCTTTTATAATATTTATAAAATTAATTAATCCTAAATTAATGAGGCTGGATTACTAATCTAATATTAAAAGCTAAAAATATAAAATGAACAAATTTTTTTGTGATTTCCATATTAATAAAGCCATTAATTAACCAATTAATCCTAAAATATGAACACAAAACCTAATATGTAATACATGAAATTTTTGACATTTTTGGGCCAATTTTTCACGATTTTAACAAAATTAAACATGCACAAAAATGCAAACAATTAATAAAATCCTACAAAAATCCTATAAAATTTGAAAACAATTTGGAAAAAATCTATTTTCTTTAATTTGTAGAAGTATTTCTAATAGGGCAAAAATCACATGCTCACAATGCCAGAATATTATTGTTAATTAACATCTCATGAACTAATAACAATTAAAATAACAGTAGAATCTGAAAACCTATTATACATTACCGTCGTATCTAGTACAAATTTCAAATTTAAGTTACGAACTATCTCAATAGTTTAACTTATATGTTTACATAATTTATTCACAATAAAATAATATCAATCCATATGTATTCAAACAATTTGACTATTGCACAAGACACATGTATTATGGTTTGAACTCTTCAAATATAATCTTAGAATATTTCGTAAATAAATTTTAGATACGAGAAACCATGGCTCTCATACCATTGAAGGATTGCATATAGATGTTCATAACACGCAGCGGAAAACAAGAATAATCCTAGGCATACATGTCAAAGATCGAATCTTTGGTGCAAAGACTCTATGCGGCTGATGATCGCCGAGACTGGGGGCTGTTGAGACCACCGGTGTCGATGCTGCTGCCGGTGTCCGAGGTAGTATTCTGGTGAGAATGATGAGCCGAAGTTGGAGCCGGTGCAGCCATCAAAACTAGGGTTATGGTTTGTTTCTAAGTAATCAAAACTTTCCAAAAATAAAAAAGTGATCACCCAAAATTTAAGAAATCCTCTAATTAGTCTCTATACTTGAAAATCCATTAGTTGATTGGCTATCCTAAAATAAATAATTGAATCGATCAATATTTTCTACAAATAAAGTGAGAGATCAGGTTAGATATATAGAATCAGAGAAATTGATAAATGTAAGTAAGCATTAAGAGAGTATAACCGCCTAAAAATCAAAAGTCGAAGGTGATATCGACGATCACTAGGCTAAATCAACAGACACAGAGTTATTATTATTATGATTATGATAGTAGTAAAGGTTAATTTATGTTATAAGATATTAGCCATATATTTGCAATATATTACGTTGGATATTGTTGCAGAAAAACTTGTTTACTAATATGGAATTTGAGTAATTTTTTAATCTATAGACTTCATTATTATCTACGCGAACAAAAATGATAAAATTTATTATGTTATGAAATACTTGATTATGGTGGATGTCCATAACTTCTATGGGAGTAACACCCACTACTCTTTTCCATTAACCTCCCACTACTTCTTACCATTATGGTTGTAACTCTCACACCTCCATGATATTCCCCCATGTTCTCAATAGTTAATACCATGTTCATGGCATCCCTTTGTATTACCTTTATCATCCTATAAATAGAGGGTTTGGGCATCACATTGTACACACTTGAATACATGGAAGAAATAAGAATCTCTTCTCTCTTGCTCCCTACATTCTTGTCTATTTTCTTGTTTTATATTATTACTTTGAGCTAAATTTTGTAACATATTATTAAAAATTGGTGAAATGCATAAAGCGCCCCTTTAAGTTGTCCTCAACGATCAACTGAACACCTCAACTGAGATCATTTCCAGTTAGACACTTTATTTATTCACAAAAGAAGATCAACTAAACACCCGGCCATATCAGCCCCCATTGCGTGAAATGCACTCTCTGGGACGCGAGTTGCTTACCTAAAATTAGGATTTTTTCCCCTAAAATAATGTGGACCCCACCTAATTTTCACACCGAACCCATTCTTCTCTTTCACCTTCTCCACTAGATTATACCCTTACAAAACAAGAAGCACCCATCTAAAGCAAACCAAAAATATTCAAAAACTTCACAATCACACCCTATCCGAAAAGTATCAATAGCATACCAAAGTTATAAATCTTTGGAATAGAAATATTAGCTGAACAAAAAAATCAAGCAAAAAAAAAAAAAAAACGACAGATCCAAATGCTAGCCCATTTCAGTTTATTGTCTCCAAGACTAAGAATGAAACCGAGAAAGAACAAGAAAAAGAGAAAATGCACATACTTCAGCGTAAACCCATAAATCTGAAGAGGCAGATTTCAAGAATTGGCCTTTTCTGGGGATTCAAGATTTTAGATTTTGCTAGACAAAGATCTGTGGACTGTCAGAGAAAAAGAATTGAGAGACAAGAACTCAAATAATATACTAGTATTATCCAAAGCCCAGAAGCAACAAGTCTCTATTCATTCAAATAATGTCCATTTTTTTCTTTTCTTTTTTTAAAATGGCAAAATTACACGTGTCATTTTTTGATTGGTCCATTTGACATGCCATTGGCAAGTGCAACTCACACATATGGTCTGCTATACTCGGGTGTTTAGTTGATCTATTTAATAGCCACTTGAAGTGTTAAAATAAAAATGGCTCGTTTGAGGTGTTCAGTTGATCGTTGAGGACAACTTAAAAGGGCGCTTTATATATTTCGCCTTAAAAATTTTGGGCCTCAAATTTTGGGGCCTAAAGCAAAGGTTTTACTTGTTGAACTGTGTCTATGAGACCATCTCATATAAAAGTTTAAGCTATTAGAGAGAGCACACTTTTATTTGCTTAATTATGTCTTCAACACGCCCCCTCACGTGCGGGCTTGATTCTTTTTTGTGAGCCAAGCACGTGAAAATTCTTTTTGATATTGGATGGCAGTAAGACCCTAACCCAGGACCTTTCCCTGCTTTGATACCATCATAAATGAACCTTGGGCCTAACTCAATCCCAAAAGTTAGCTTATGAGGTGAAGATTGACCAAGACCATATAAGGAGATGAAAGACCTCAAATCCATCCGACGTGGGACAACTCAACACCCCCCTCACACCCAGGCCTGCAAACTGGAGCGTGGACAACATAATGGGGGGCCGATATCGGTAGCAATAATTGGGATGGGCCTGACTCTGATACCATGTTGAACTGTGTCTGTGTGACCATCTCATCTAAAAGCTTAAGCTATTAGAGAGAGCATGCTTTTATTTACTTAATTATGTCTTCAACATTACTAACCTCCCCCTTGAGCCACCCCTGCCTCTGCCCAAAGTTGCTCTACTCTCTCATTCTTTATATATTTTTCTTTCTCTGCCCACAACTTTTATTCTCCAATTGCTTGCTCCCAGCAGAGCAATTTCAAGAAAAAAGAGATGCGGAAAAAGGAATTGTTTGAAGAGATAAAATAATCAAAGTTAACATTACACATTACAAGAAAATCACGTATTATGTGGAGATTTTACTAGGGATTATATAGGAAAATTCGCATGA
Source organism: Nicotiana attenuata (assembly GCF_001879085.1). Taxonomy (NCBI): domain Eukaryota; kingdom Viridiplantae; phylum Streptophyta; class Magnoliopsida; order Solanales; family Solanaceae; genus Nicotiana; species Nicotiana attenuata. The sequence goes on along the minus strand of NW_017671561.1, from coordinate 121,149 downwards.
AAATAAGTTTCCTACATATTTTCCTTTCGAAAAAAATTCGATGAAAAAACCTTCATAGATAATATTACTTGCTAATTTTAAAAATCCCCAGGTAAGTTACTTGGGGATTTTGAATCCGCATGTAAATTACCTGGAGTTTTAAATTCTCATGAAATTTTGGTAAATATATAATGGAACTTAGGAGTTTTCTTGTGGATTTTGATAGAGAAATAGATGTAAGTAAATCTCCATAAATTAAAATTACTATTATATCATTTTTATATATTTTATTAATTCAACTCTCCGCATATATGTTTTTCATATATACTAAATATACCCCACTCTCAATATTATATTGCACCAACAATATATATTATTTTTACTCGTTCCTAATTAGTTAGTAGTTTCTCTAAATCTATATGTAACCCATGCCCTGTATATTCAGGCTTTCTTAATTTTTTAACTTTTAGGATTATTACATTAAACCACAAGGAAACATGACTTCTAGAAAGCCCATTTTTGATATGCTTGTTCGAAATTGCTCTTTATAAAGTGCAAAACTTTGCAACTCTTGGCTGGTGCGGGACAAGACAATCCCAACTGTCACTTTCGTGTAGTACTATTTACTTACTAGTGCTTACTTCTTATTTATAATTTTTATTTTTTATTTTGTAAAATAATGCATTAATTAAGGATTCCGCAAAACAATAAAACACTCTTCTCTGAGTAATAATATAGATATATAGATTGAGTATATACAATTTATAGTTATTACCAGACTTGTATTATAAACTTATCCACACAAGATAAATAATTCTAGTAAATATAATGGGCATGATACATATATGATTGGTCTTTCTATAGAATGTTTACTGCTATAAATTTGGTAAGCAACTAGATAATGTTATCCCATTGGCTTGTTCATTAGGGTGTTCAGCATAAATTAAGATGTCATTGCAAATAATCAATGGGGGAAAAGTAACTCCTTTTGTGGATGAGGCAGTTTTTCGCATTAAAACACTAAGTAATATTATGTGAATCATATCCTTTGATACCAACCTTGTCTCGAAGTAGCCGGATTTGTACATGGAAAATTCACAAATAAAATAGAACAACTCTTCGGAGTGGTTAATTCAAGTTTATATAATTAGTCATGCGCACGTGTCTTACATCTTGATAAAATACAATAACTTTCGAGATTACGAACCTGATCTTTAAAGGAACAATATCAGCTGCTGCTTAATATCATATCTAACAATATCAGCAGCTTGATTTTAGATTTGATTTTATTCTAAAGATCTGATTTTATTTTATGATTGTAATCTATTAGGATAAGGATTGTATCTTTGTAATTTAATGTCTTTCCTTTCACCTTACCAGTAAATTTGGGATTCAATTCCTAATCAACTGTATAAAAAGGAGATCACCATAATACAACACTCACAACTTTCACTCATTCATCTCTATTTCAATTATGGTATCAGAGCCTCTTTAACACTCAAACGAGGCAATCGATCATCTTCATATCAATGGATAAAACTCCTCAATCTGTAACTCATGCCACGAACTCTTCAAACTCACCATCCACATTTCAAGCCATTGATGCCTCTCCAAACCAAAACAACCAGATTATTCAATTCAACCCGGCTTCACAGCTGCCTATAAGGCTTATGGGCTCCAGTAACTTTAGCACTTGGAAAGCACAAGTTTACACGCTCATGTGTGGGTATGATCTTGTTGATTACTCCAAAAACCATTTATGGAATTTGAATTAAAAGATAATTTTGAATTTATAAATAAATTTCTAAAATTTGAATTTAAATTAAAAATAAAATTTATCTTTTTTTATCAAGTTATCATACTTAATTCGGTTAATGATCATATCAATCATGTTAGGAACTTTTGTTATTTTTTATATAATTATTTAAATACTACTTCGCCTCTAGCAAAGAAAAAATAAAACTACTCCATATAACTATAAAACTCTTTCACATTTAAAATTCTATTAGTATGTTCTTTGAAACACTGTAGCTAGATTTGAATAAAACATAATTCTTTTTAAATAAATATAATATATAGGCTACACGTCTATGTTTATCTAAATAACAAAAAAGAGTTTACAAAACCAAAAAAAAGTTTACTTACATATAGAATAAAGTAACATACATGCTGGAGAAAGAAGCCTACAAAATTAGTCAATATTAAAAAAAAAAGTTGTTTCTTTTTTCTTCTTGAAGAATATTTGTTTGAAGAGTCAATTTGCAACATCAAACAAATAACAAAACTTGGCTATAAAATTGCTATCATTAATTTCAATTTAGCACATTCAACGAATTGAAGGATATAAGTTGAAACCCCTTCATTTAGCTGTAGTCAAGCCAATATTGCAAGGGTATAATATTTTTTTCGTTGAAGAATATTAGTTTTGAATTATTAGATTATGTGAAAGGTTTTTTTTTTCAAACTCAACAAGAGAGAAATTGGTTCTAATTGATAGTTTCTATAGCAAATTTTAAGTGTAACAAAGAGTATATATAAAGAAAAAATTGGTATGTCGTGAAATATTTTTTTTTAAATGTAAATAAATTATTTCGAAAAAACTCTTTACTTTTTTTAATTCAAAGATAATAAAAAGATAAGATAATTTTTGAAAATTATTAGAGAGTTTTAAAATTATTATAATAGAAGTTATATCATGGATAAACTCAAAAAACGAAAATCTATGGAATATGTACATATATCCGGCCATATTTATTGTTTCCTTTTTATAGCTAATACAAATAGATGATATACCGACAACACACGATTATACACATATTATATATGAATTATATATAAATTATACATCATTCAATTTTTTAATTTAAGTGGTCGGGTGAGCACCTATTTAGGCTGATTAGATAAAGCCAAAAGAAAACTATGAAATAATTTCAACCAAAGACTAAAAATATGATTAAAGTTCATATGTAGACAATTTTTATTAAAACTCATCCTTTTATAGTGAAATAAATTAATTAAGTCTTATCCAAAGAGTCATTCATTGTCTCAACATTTGATTGTTTTGCCATAAATATATGTTATTATTTTGCTTCCTGACTATTTTTAGGATTCCTAAATGACTACCCGGGC
>NW_017671561.1:59186-118021 GCF_001879085.1 Nicotiana attenuata | reverse complement strand
CAAAAATAAAATTATCACTACGAGAATTGAGAAAATGTTAGTCTTTTTTCATGTAGTGTTTCTTAATTAATATCTGACGATTATCTATAATTATTTAGAAGGTTTAAATGTTAAGGTTATTTACATATAATTCAAATAACTCAGATATTTAACATGGTTAATGTCAAATATCAAAATGGAGTAAAAAAAAATTCACTAGCCAAAGAATTTTATATATTTTTAGATAGCCAACTAAAATGAGTTTTGAATTAAGAATAATATTTTCATCTACATTATTATAAAAATAATTATTATTGAAAAATAATATTTTAGAAATTGAAATTTTAAGAAAGAAATATTTTAAGAGATATCAACACACCAAATAAGAGTTCAAGTAGTAGTAAAAGAGTTAATTAGTCTTATCCAAAGAGTCATTCATTGTCTCAACATTTGATTGTTTTGCCATAAATATATGTTATTATTTTGCTTCCTGACTATTTTTAGGATCCAATGACACCGGCAAGAAAGGTATCACAAAAGAAAAATAGAAGAAATGGTTAATTTTTTTCATGTAGTTAATATCCAATGATTATCTATATTTGCTGAAAAAGTGTAAATTTTAAGATTATTTACATAAAATCGAAATAACTTAAATATTTGACATGATCAGTGTCCGCGCATCCGCGCGGGTACTAATGCTAGTTAAATTTTTGTAAGAGTCTTAAAAATTTTTAAGGAAAGTGCTTAACTACCCAGATATTGAGTTATTGTTAATTCTATAGATGTTAGATATTTTACTATCTCAATATCCTCCTTGCAATTTAAAAAGTATATCAAATTACTGAATTATATTTACTATCTTGTTCATCCCTACACATCTTAAGTGTGCTAGGTTGCTTTGAAATTACTTACATCCAGACGACACTATTTATTATTCGATATTTAAAAGTAATTTTCATTCATTTTTCTACTATAAAAGTATGTGGTCTATACTACGGAGTAGTTCCTTAATTCTCTTAAAATTTTGTAGTTCCTTAATTTTTCTGAATATCATCATACTATATATATATATACTATATTATAAGCGGGAAGCCCTCTAGTGTGAAATTGATTTACTAAAATATCCTTTAAAAGCTAAACGACCAATTTGCCCTCATCTATAAGTAAAATTATCTCCCACTAAGTGATTAATTTTGTCCCCCCAAAAAAAAAACTTTTCATTAAATAATTTTTATTTATTATATTAGAGGTGAATCGGGTGAATTAGAAAGGAACGAATAGTACTTCAATGCTTCACACACTCAATTAAATGGATCCAATGAGGGTTGAGGGTATTCTATTTCTCCTTCATTTACTTTCCAGAAACGTATCTCATCATTATCATGGAAAACGTTTCTCATTATTATCATACAAACTTATCTCCTTTTTTCTCTTTCTTGAATTCTTTATTCTTTATAGACTTAACAATAGAGGTTTTGAACATTAGGTTTTCACCCGTAGTTATTGTAGCTTGTCAGTTTTTTAAGTTTTATTTTCTTAATGATTCAGCTTTGATTGTTTGTTTCTTTCATCTTCAATGCTTATAATATTTTGGCGTTGCAGCCTTTTGGTATTCTTTATTACACTCTATAAAGATGCATAGCAAAGTGTTTATGGTTGCAAATGTAACGACCCGACCGGTCGTTTTGAGCCCTAGTGCTCTGTTCAGCAGTTCGAGGCCATGAACAGCTTCAATTTAGGTATTATGACTTGTACGCATGGTCGGAATTAAATTTCGGGAAGTTCGGAGTTGACTCGGAGAGGAAATTCTCATTCCAGAAGCTTTAAGTTGAAAGAATTAGCTAAGGTCGGATTTTTGAGTAAGCAACCTCGGAATCAGGATTCGAAGGTTCCAGCAGGTTCGTATGATGATTTCGGACTTGGGCGTATGTCCGGGTCGGGTTTTGGATGACCCGGGAGCGTTTTGGGGCCTATTGTGGAAGTTAGCATTTTGGAAGAAATTTTATAAGTTTGGGTTGAAGTGCATTTCAGTGTTATCGATGTCCGTTTGAGACTCCGAGTCAGGGAGTAGCTCCGTATGGTGATTCTGGAGTTGGGAGCGCGATCGGAAGCGAATTCGGAGGTCCGTGGGTCATTTTGGAGTCATTTGGCTAAAGATAGAAATTTGAAGGTTTTTTAGAAGTTTGACCGGAAGTGGACTATTTGATATTTGGGTCAGAATCAGATTCCAGAAGTTGGAGTAGGTCCGTAACGTCGAATATGACTTGCGCGCAAAATTTGAAGTCAATCAGACGTCATTTGATAAGTTTAAACATCAAAAGTAGAAGTTTGAAATCTAAAGTTCATAAAGCTTGGATTGGAGGTCGATTTGTGGTTTTAGCGTTGTTTGTTATGATTTGAGGCCTCGAGCAAGTCCGTAACGTGCTTTGGGACTGGTTGGTATGATTGGTTGGGGTCCCGAGGGCCTCGGGTGGATTCCGGGTGGTCAACAGATCGAAAATGGAATTTTTGGAAGGGCTGAAGGTTGCTGCTTCTGTCATAATCGCACCTGCGGTTGGTGGACCGCAGGTGCGAGACCGCAGATGCGGTCCTTGCATCGCAGAAGCGGCTCATGTAAGCCAGGCCAGGAACCGCAGAAGCGGCCCCCAAGCCGCATACGCGGCTCCGCAGATGCGGTCCCAGCTCTTTGGCCCATTTTCGCAGGTGCGGCACCTCTCTCGCAGATGTGGTCCCCTGACCGCAGATGCGGAAATCGCTGGGCAGTGAGGTTCATTTAATACGGGTTCTAAGTCATTTTATCATATTTTTCACTCCTCCATTGGGCGATTTGGGAGCTTTTGAGGGAAGGACTTCACTTAGCATCTTGAGGTAAGTGTGTGCTACCTATTTCTAGTTTAATATCATTGTCTAAGGTAGATTAAACACTAGTATTAAGGTGAAATCATAGGGTTAGAGCAAAAACCTAGGGTTTTAACAAAACTCAGATTTAACTACGAAATTCGTTATGAAATGAATTAGAAACCATATATTATTGATCCTTAAGTTATAGAGAACAACTTCCTTCGAAAAATCTCGGAATCCGGGCACGTGGGCTCGGGGTCGGAATTTAGGAAACTTGTGTTAATGGTTGGGAAATTGCTTAAATAGCTAGAATTCGATCTTGTGAGTCTATATTAATTAGTTCTTACTTTATTTAACTAGTTTGGGATTGTTCGGCTCCGAATTGAGGGCTCGAACTTGTTCTTGGCGTTTGGAAGTGCACTTTGGAGCGAGGTGAGTCTCCTTTCTAACCTTGTAAGAGGGAATTGTCCCCATAGGTAAATTAATTGGTTATGTGCTCCTGTTTGTGGGGGCTACGTACGCACGAGGTGACGAGAGTCCGTGCGTAGCTACTATTATGTTATTGTCCGGGTAGTCTAGGACCCAAAAGCATGTTGTACTTGGAATATTTGTAATGTTATCGGCAGTTTGAACTGCTTAAATCCTATCGAATTGGTAAATGAATTCTAAAAGGAGTTTAACTTCATTTTTCTGAATTTTCTAAAAGAGAGTTGGTTTTCTTTGGATAATTGTGTCCTGATGACTCCTTGATTGACTGTCTGCGCGTGTTTTAATTCTGGAACGGGCCGAACGCCTCGGTAGAATAAATAGATGCATCTATGGTTCGCGCCATTCGACCCTCTGGCAGTGCACAGTTTAAATATTGTTGGATCGGGCCGTACGTCCTCGGCATGACTTGCGCATGCTTGAATTGCTTGCCTTGAACTTGTTAAAGTTGTATAGCCTCTTCCCGGCTTGAGAATGTTTGTATAAATGATGAAAAGAAATTTGGAAATTTCCTATAAAAGAAAGAATTGTTTACTTGCTTCGCTGTATTGGATCAAAATTATGCTTATAAAAATCCACGATTTAATATATCATTGATATAACTTTATTGGACCCTTAGTAAGTGTCGAAGTCGACCTCTCATCTCTACTTCTTCGAGATTAGGCGGGATACTTACTGAGTACACGTTATTTTTGTACTCATACTACACTTTTGTACATTTTTTGTTACACAGGCACATGCGCCACTAATGGCTTAGCAGGCGTAGCAGCATTCTTGACACGGAGACTAGGTGAGCTGTATTTCCTCGAGGCGACCCGCGGCTAGTATAGACTCTCTCAAGATTCTATTTATTTTCTGTCCAATTGTATTTCGGACAGCTGTTGTACTTTATTCGATTATTCTTAGAAATTGCTCATGCACTTGTGACACCGGGTTCTGGGATGGTTGTAAAGTATTTTATATCAACTGCTTATTTAATTTGATTTAAGACGATTATCTTTTTAAAATGGTAAATTTGAAGGAAAAATCATAGATTTCAAGAGTATTAAAACAAGGATTTAATTAAGTATTTGGTTGGCTTGCCTGATAGTGGTGTCCGGCGCTATCACGACCCTTAGTGGATTTTGGGTCGTGACAACATGGTATCAGAGCACTAGGTTCCTAGGGTCTCACGAGTCATGATCAAGTCTAGTAGAGTCTCGCGGATCGGTACGGAGACGTCTGTACTTATCTTCGGGAGGCTGCAGGACTGTTAGGAATACTTCCCTTCTTGATTCCTCATCGTGCGATTTGATCCCTGGAGGCTTATGCCTTTAATTCCTTCCTATTCAATCTTATGCGACGTGAACCGCCTGTTATAAATCGAGAATTGAAGAATTGTTATGGTACTACCGATGCAATACGGGGTGTTTTTCCCTGTATAGTTGTCCTAACTATTCGTCGCCTTGTGGAAGGATATTCTGTCGTTTCAGCTCAGTAGCGGTAATTCTGAGAGCTCTGAGGCTAGGCACAAGTTGCCATGATGCTATAAACTATTGTTCTGCAGTATTGATATGATGGTGGGACATTTGCCTACGTGTCGGGGCAGTGAATGACTTGAAGGGAGGTTTACTCAGTGCATAATCTAGAGATTCAATATTTTATTCCCAGCAGGGGAAAGACAATCGGACTAAGAATGGTCAGATGTGGGCTGGTGGAGTAATGAGACTTGGTATTTGCGAGCATGGTGGAGCTTTCTTCTATGATGGGGTGTCGTTGTCCTAATTGAACGTACTAAGTTCGCCGGTGTTATGATCTTCTACAATTCGCCTTTGGGGCAAGCTATTGTTAAATGGTATTGAAAATGCGGCTGTTAGATATCGCAGGGTGTGGTAGTTCAGGGTTGAATCAGTGTTTCTAATGTCGACGGTATGAGGAAGATAATCTTCCGAAAGGTGTAAAGTTAGCAGCAATTGTGGGTTCAAGTGCCACGAAGATATATTTTATTTATGGCAACAACTGAGCGGCAACGGACGAGAAGGGACATGTGGGGAGTGTCAGGCGGTAGTTAAAATTTCTGAAAGGCCAGGTATAAGAAGCAAAGGTCGAGTAGTCGACTAAAGGGGTGAGTTTCGCCAAAGTGGAAGAGTTTGGAGTGATTTGGGAATTTTAGTGATTGGTGACTTGGGCCTACGGATTAATTTCGAGTATGGGCTATTAGGCGGCAGAAGATTTTGATATAACGGAAAGGGGCTGCTAAAAATGGAGAAGGATACAACCTAACTTTGAATAGGAAGGATGTTGCCCCGCATTTAATTGATGTCCACGAGGGGTGAATGGGCTCGTGCAGCTAGAGAGTGAGCTTGGACTCAGGATGGGTCATTAATGTCATGGTGATTGCACCCCGTGTAGCAGCGTTGGAAGACGTCAGCACGTAGATTCCACAGGCGGAATATCTCTAGGGAGCAGGACGGCGGTCGTATGGTTGGCAAAGCTTCTGAAAAAAGGTTCTATTGGCTATACAGCAAAGAGATCGGTCGTGTGAATATGATTGATGATTCAGGATATAACAAGAGGGTTTTACAGACAGATTCCGAGAATTTTGGCGGTTGATTGTGCAAGGTTATGTCAATAAGAGATAAAGGATCCTGGTGAATTCCAGAATTTGTGTAACAATGGCTTTAGGCTAAGTGGGAGAGTCCCACCGCCTATGATTAAGGATTGCCGGATAATTACTTGCGAGGTTTCTGATTATTAGCATATTGATGGGTTATTTCAGCTACAGGAAAAAGAACATAAGTGGTAATTCGAGCAAAGGAATTGTTAGAGACGTGCTAAGGTTGGCCTTATTGGCCATGTTCAGACTTGGGGAAGGATTCAGGATTTATGCCTTGTATAGATGTGGGTTTCAAGGGAAGTGATTCTGCCGGGTGCTTCGCCGAGGGGGTATTCATGTGCTAGAAGATTTATGGAATTGATTATATGCGGGGCCAAGTCAGAGTGGGCGACTCTCAGCAATGGTCCTAGTGGGTTTAAAAGGGCAAAGCGTGGTGATTAATGATTGCGAGCCTATAGGTACGATTATGAATCAAGCTTGGTAGCATCTTATGAGAAGGGGTACAGGATGTTCTATGATGTTTTGACTTGCAGTGTAGCAATTGGAAAGTATGAAATGGTTCGGGGGATTTGAGACATCATGGTCTCGTGATTCAAGGTCACTCGGGATGAGTGCGGATGGAGTGTGTCATGTGTTGAATGGAGTTATTATTATTTCTAAGGCAATCAAGGATAAATTAGAAAGAGATAGACTGGTTAGCCATAGTTGAATTGGCATATTGGTGGTAGTAATCAGTTCCTTCAGCAAATTATGCAAGTGATTTATGGCGATACGTGCGAGGCATGTCGGCCACCGTAATTGATGTTATTCAGAAGTATTCTACTGTTATGGCCTGCTATGCGTAGGCGGATTCCGGAAGGACTATGGTGGCTTAGACCACTACTTAGAGATTTACATATTCTACGGTTATGAGGATTCACCTATGTGTTGCTATGCTTCTCCTGAAGTGAGTTAAGTGAAGGGTTTTTATACGATGAAGTGTTAATCCATTAGTGGTTCCGGGGTTGTGATGGGAATCGTGTTCTATTGAATGTTGACATGTTGGGTGCAGTGAGTGGTATGGAATTTGAAGCAAGGATCAAGGTTGCAGTTCGGTGTTAACAAGGATGACACAAGCTCAGATGAGCAAGGAAGTAGTTTCGATGTTTAAAGTAAGCTGGTATTGTCTTCAGCGTCACCTGAGATCGATGTTTTGTGAAAAAGGCTTTGCATCCTGGTTAAGGATTCTTGGTCGCTCCTTAGCGTTAGTGCGGTCGGTGGTCTAGATGTACAGACCTGTTATCAGTCACGGGAAGGTTGTATGAGTATGGCATGTAGTCACTCGATTAGTCGAAGAGTTGAACCAAGTAGGAAGATTGTGGTGATATTGCTAATTTGAGAATGGGTACCTGGAGGGCACTCAGTTATTTGGGTTGTGGACTGTGGAGGATTACTCCGGCTATGATGGTTGTTCTTATGTGTTTTGAGGAAAAGGCGAGTAATAATGGACCTTTGAAAGGTCATTAGCCTAGTTCGGTGCGATCAGAATCAGCTTGAGGTCTATGGATGTATTTAAATGTGAATATGGGTTTTATATCAGGCCAGACGTGTTCATTTCAGTAATGCACTCCTTATGGAAAAGTAGTCGGAGTATTATTTCGTCGTCAGCTATTTCATGTAATGACATATTGCGCCGTATGAGTTGTGAGACGGCTTGATGAATTTCTTACGTGTTGAGATTTCTGCATGGAGATAATGTTATGTGAGAAGAATGGCTCTTGAGTTTCAGATCGTATATCGCACCCAGTTGTACTTGAGTTTTGTAGCCTATGGCACTATATGTCTCCCTAGGGATGGTATTATGCACTTAGCGTGCTGGTGACCGACATTCGGCATTTTGTGGTGATGAGCAATTTAACTCGATGTATATTTCCTTATGTGAAATCTATGTGCGGATCGGGTGGCACGCCTCCATGGGTATGTTATTTGGATCGGGTTGCACGCCGCAAGAGTGGGATGTTGAGTACAGTTCCCCGTATATGTTTTTTTGTGTTTTGTTTCCTCTTTTCCTGAAAGGAACTTATATTAGTTGTGTGTCCGCGTCGCATGCACGATTCGCGAGCGGGGTAATTGTATTTCTTTTTTGGAGTTCGTTTTCCTATTGTATCGTGTTCGAATTGGTAGCCTATTGGCACATTGTGGCATCATATGAGGCTATTGATCGTGTCCGGAGTGGCTTATTGCATGAGCGGTTCGTACTGGGTGAGACGAGATCATTGGATTTAGGATCAATGCAACCTAATTACACGAAGTATATCAAGGAGCAAATATCATTATCTGGTTCAGAATGAGGTGATGGTTCTTGGCAGGGCATAGACCCTATGAATCGTTGATTCGGCAGTTGGTTATGAATTCCTACACATCCCTTCCGTCGTGGCGGCATTGCGAGGGTTGGAACCGGACTTATATATGTCATGGGGTGCATTGTGAGCATCGGATCCGGGAAATATCGGCCATTATGAAGAGAGACTGTTATTATGGTCTTGTGAATGATAGGGTACATCGTGTGAATTCAGTAAGGGTGTGCAGTCATGTTCTGGTATAGCGTGTGGTGATCGATACGGTGTTCATATGCCGAAGGCAGGCCTGGCAAAGAATTTCGGATGTAGAAACTGGGCTCCAAGGCTTATTTGCCTAGATGAAAGAGGTTATCTTTAGATTTGATCGAGCTGATGTGCCCAACTGAATTGTGTTAGCACGGGTAGGTGCACGAGGTATTAAGCAGCGATTCCAAACAACCCCAGCACAGTTCCTAGCACGTTCGAGGACGAACGTATGTTTAAGTGGGAGAGGATGTAACGACCCGACCGGTCATTTTGAGCCCTAGTACGCCGTTCAGCTATTCGAGGCCATGAGTAGCTTCAATTCAGGTATTATGACTTGTACGCGTGGTCGGAATTAAATTTCGGGAAGTTCGGAGTTGACTCGGAGAGGAAATTCTCATTCCAGAAGCTTTAAGTTGAAAGAATTAGCTAAGGTCGGATTTTTGAGTAAACGACCTCGAAATATGGATTCAAAGGTTCCAGCAGGTTCGTATGATGATTTCGGACTTGGGCGTATGTCCGGGTCGGTTTTGGATGACCCGGGAGCATTTTGGCGCCTACTGTGGAAGTTAGCATTTTGGAAGAAATTTTATAAGTTTGGGTTGAAGTGCATTTCAGTGTTATCAATGTCCGTTTGAGATTTCGAATCAGGGAGTAGCTCCGTATGTTGATTCTGGAGTTGGGAGCGCGATCGGAAGCGAATTCGGAGGTCCGTGGGTCATTTTGGAGTCATTTGGCTAAAGATAGAAATTTGAAGGTTTTTGAGAAGTTTGACCGGAAGTGGACTTTTTGATATCGGGGTCGGAATCCGATTCCGGAAGTTGGAGTAGGTCCGTATTGCGTGCAAAATTTGAAGTTAATCGGACGTGATTTGATAGGTTTAAACATCAAAAGTAGAAGTTTGAAATTCTAAAGTTCATAAAGCTTGGATTGGAGGTCGATTCATGGTTTTAGCGTTGTTTGTTATGATTTGAGGCTTCGAGCAAGTCCGTAACATGCTTTGGGACTGGTTGGGGTCCTGGGGGCCTCGGGTGGATTACGGGTGGTTAACGGATCGAAAATGAAATTTTTGGAAGGGCTGAAGGTTGCTGCTTTTGTCATAACCGCACCTGCGGTTGGTGGACCGCAGGTGCGAGACCGCAAATGCGGTCCTTGCATCACAGAAGCGGCTCAGGTAAGCCAGGCCAGGAACTGCAGAAGCGGCCCCCAAGCTGTAGATGCGGCTCCGCAGATGCGGTCCCAGCTCTTTGGCCCATTTTCGCAGGTGCGGCCCCTCTCTCGAAGATGCGAGACCGCAGATGCGGAAATTGCTGGGCAGTGAGGTTCATTTAATACGGGTTCTAAGTCATTTTATCACATTTTTCACTCCTCCATTGGGCGATTTGGGAGCTTTTGAGGAAGGACTTCACTTAGCATCTTGAGGTAAGTGTGTGCTGTCACACCTCCTTTGCTACGACACCCGGAAGGGAGTATATAAAGGAGTTTTTCCAATTAAAGGACAGTCGGAGCGGGATTTATTATTAATATTCAGAGTCGCCACTTGGGAGATTAATGGTGTCCCAAGTCACCGATTTAGAATCCCGAACCGAGGAAATTATGACTCTGTTAACAGTCCGCGATCCAGAAATCCGGATAAGGAATTCTGTTAACCCGGAAGAAGGTGTTAGGCATTCCCGGGTTCCGTGGTTCTAGCACGGTCGCTCAACTGTCATATTTGGCTTATTTATTTGATTCTAGTACATGTTTTAACCTATGTGCTTTTTGACTTTGAACCGCTTTTATTTATTATTTTAAAGAGAATTGCAACGTTGTGAAAACGTGTCTCGAACCGCGTCACATAAATGCACCCGCGGTTTTTGATACATTTCGACTTCGTTGAGATTTGGATTTGGGTCACATAAATGTGCACCCGTATTTAGGAAGGTAAAATTATTAAAAAGCGCGCCTAAAGTGGCTAGCGTCTTATTAACTTTGTGGGAAGCCATGAAAATTCGCTAAATGGCATGCCCCGAGTTTCTAAATATTTTTTATATAATCGTTTAATGAGGGCCCCGCAATTTATATGTTTTGATTTGGCGAGGCTCGTCTCATTTATTTTTAGGCCAACCTAAAAGCAACTACAATTCTCTACTTAATTTCGTCTCTAAAATAAAAGGAAAAAGTCCTAATTAATTTGTCATTGACTTAGATATGCCTTTGGGCTCAAAGACAAGCCTAGGACATGTGAATTAAATTTCAGTCCATAAATAAAATCCAGTCAAACGTGGACCCTGGCCCAACGGAAGCTGCGTCAATTTAAACAGACTACTAAGCCTTGCCAATTTATAATTCAGAATCAAGGATATGCTGTCCAAATGTCCAGGGCCCAACGCTTTGGGGCCTACTATTAGAAAAGTTGGCCCAGGTGTGATTAGGCACATTCAAGTGTAGCTGATAAGCACGGCTCCCAGATCGAGCCTAGGCAGAGACAGAGAATTCTGCCTGGATGCAAATCCAAACGTCCCAGCCCCATCAACCAATTAGGCAATTACTTAGGCTTTGCTTGAGATTCGATGGTAGTAACAATCTAATTGCTATTTCAGCTAAAATAAACCAGTCTCATGTTCCCCTGATTAAAACAGAATTGAAGTTAACACTAAAACATGGGTTAATTTTTTAAACACTACTAACAAAGGAAGCTACCTCACGTTATCCTATGCTATACTAACAACACATTGAATCAATTTAACATCACTAACTAACTGAGCCAACTTAACAGTCTATAAAATTCATATACGAGTTCAGATAGCAGGAATCATGCTGAGTCAAACAGTCCAAGTTTTAACGTATCACGTGCACTGAAATTATACCATTACATAGTTCTAAACTAATCACATCCATAAACATTCACAATGAGCACAGCCTTGAATCATCACTTCATTTCATTTCAATGGAAGAGTGCATCACTTGTGAGGTCAAACGCGTGTACTTAAACTGGATTTCTTAAGCTAAACAACAACAACAGAAAGTATATGTGCAAATAGGCAAAGCTTCATCATTCAACTTCAAATTGTATTCATGCATGTTAATACAAGCTTCCACATCACTTGAGCCTAAGAATATACCTGGAAATTAGAACAAAAGTGAAGAAGAGGGAAGTCAGCTAAAGCAGTAACGAACAGCAGCCCAAATTCAAAGCAGCTAGATCACTTTCAAATCCAAAAATACCACAGCAAACCCAGGAATGACTAGCGGCAGATTAAACACCAAAAGCAGATGAAACCGGATATGATTGGACCAAAATACACTCGAAATCAACCAGAAGTCCCTGAACTTGAACCAAACAAGATCTAGAAGATACTCAAACCATTTTTAACCCTCTGTTGAACTGAAACTTGATCTACAAATGAAATTCAAACTTAATCTAAGAGAGTTCCAATAGAGCAGTATTTTTATGGATTTTTCTACTGTTTTTGTTTTTGGTTTTTGAATTTTTGAATTTCAGACTTCAGATCTGTAAAAACTTGTAGAACACGTTTTACGGGGGGGGGGGGGATTTTAGGCCTCCAAAACTTGTGAATCAAGGCAAATGAATGCCTATTTATAGGTGAACTTAGGGTCCAATTTCAGATTTTCCCTTTACCCATTAGTCCCTATTTTAATTCTATTTTTATCCTTTATTTTCTGACTTGTCACACAAGTAACTACCCTAAGTTTACTGAAATCTGCACTATAGTCCATCCTAGAAGGTTCTATGCCCATTACAATTCCTATTCTACCCTTATTTTACTTCAACAATTACCAAATCTGATTAAACTACCCTTTTCCATGCCTAAATTACCCTTAGCATCCCCTGAAATTACTGACCAAGTTAAACTAGTCCATCAGCTATAACCAAACAATCTATTTCTAGGGCTAATCAAACTAGACAAATTAGCTAATCGAGAGGTTGGAACAATTAAAATCAAATTGCAGTAAACAATTATGAGTCGACTAACTGAACCTAAAATCAGCCCACTTAAAACGTATATGAATACTGGGAACAGTACTGACATGAAGAACAAAACTTAAGCTAGATCCTGAACATGGAATTACTAATGCAATTACTGAATTAAACTAAACTAAACTAATTAATTATCACTAACCAATAATAACAGTAAAGAATTAAATACTGAAGAAAAAATTGAAATCAAAAGTGCCCTAAAGAATTAAAGACTATCCAAACAGATTTAAACAAGAGCATGCTGAACAAAATCAAAGCAGAATCGAACAAAACTTACTAATTTTGGGCATTCGACTGACTATGGGGCGAACTCTGACCAGCTATTGTTGTTTGAATCCTCCGGGATTCTTGACACGTAACATCCCTAATCGTGTGTTTTCAAAAGAAAACACGTGATTAGGGAAATTGCGGTCCAAAATCCCCAAGATTTCTGAGTTAGGATTCTGCCGGACTTTTGGATTTAAAATTTGTAATGTTCCGGGCAGATTCGAGACAAGTGTCTATGGGGGTTGGGTAGAGGAGACTCAGATGAACCTAGGGTGTTAATTTGGGACTATTTGGCATACTTTGGGTCTTGGCCGGAAAATATTCAGACTGAGATTCGACTAATTCGAGGCAGATTCGAGAAAAACTAACCGGGGATTTGGATAGGGGGAGGGGAAAGGGACCTAGGGTGTTAATTTGGACCGGTTTGGGAGAAGTGGTGTCATGGCCGGAAAAGTTTAGATGGAATATTCGACGAGATTGGCTATGATTCGAGGGGAGCTGAGGGCATGGTTGGAAAGAGGGGAGAACAGTGGTTCTAGGGTGTAATTTTGGTGGCCATCGGAGCATCGCCGCCGCTGGCGGCGATTTCCGGCCGGCGGCGCTAGGGCGGAAGACGGTGGGGTGACGGTGGCGTTACAGGGAGTACGAGGAAGATGGATCGTGTTTTGGTTTTTTGTATAATTTTCGGACAGTTTTATTTAAATTTGAGAATCAATCGTGGCCATTGGATTTGGGGGATGGGCGGTCGTGATTAAACGACGTCAAAACGACGTCGTTTTGAGTATGGGGCAATTGGACCGGGCAGGGCGTTTGGGCCAGTGGCTTGGTCCGGTGATTGGGATTCTTTTGGGCTGGGTAAAATGTAACCAAACGGCCCAAAACTGAGTATTATTAAAGCACCCTCTTTTAGATTGTTTTTTTTTTCTTTTATTTCTTTTATCTAATTTTCCCCCCTTTTTTTTTAGTATATTTTTTCACCTTGTATTTTTTGTGTTATTTTGATTTTATAAAGATGCAAAAAATAAAAATGAAAATTAAGCTAAACTAATTAATGCCTAAAATTACTTTAAAACTATTTTGTGCCCATTTTTCAATTAAACAATAACATGCAAAAGTGAACTATTTTTTTGTGATTTTCATGTTTCGTTCTAAAACAAATTAATACCTAAAAGTGTGAAATTAAACTCCTAAATGCAAATGCATATTTTTGTATTTTTAATATGAATCATCATGCACAAATAAAATGCAAACAATTACTACAACATGTCACAAAAATCCACCAAATTGCAAAATAATGAAAGAAATCATTTTGTTTGAATTTCTGGGAGTAATTCATATAGGGCAAAAATCACGTGCTCACATGTGCTACCTATTTCTAGTTTAATATCATTATCTTAGGTAGATTAAACACTAGTATTAAGGTGAAATCATAGGGTTAGAACAAAAACCTAGGGTTTTAACAAACTCATATTTAACCACGAAATTCGTTATGAAATGAATTAGAAACCATATATTATTGATCCTTAAGTTATAGAGAACAACTTCCTTCGAAAAATCTCGGAATCCGGGCATGTGGGCCCGGGGTCGGAATTTAGGAAACTTGTGTTAATGGTTGAAAAATTGCTTAAATAGATAGAATTCGATCTTGTGAGTCTATATTAACTAGTTCTTACTTTATTTAACTAGTTTGGGATTGTTCGGCTCCGAATTGAGGGCTTGGACTTGTTCTTGGCATCTAGAAGTGCACTTTGGAGCGAGGTGAGTCTCCTTTCTAACCTTGTAAGAGGGAATTGTCCCCATAGGTGAATTAATTGGTTATGTGCTCCTGTTTGTGGGGGGCTACGTACGCACGAGGTGATGAGAGTCCGTGCGTAGCTACTATTATGTTATTGTCCGGGTAGTCTAGGACCCAAAAACATGCTGTACTTGGAATATTTGTAATGTTATTGACAGTTTGAACTGCTTAAATCCTATCGAATTGGTAAATGAATTTCTAAAAGGAGTTTAACTTCATTTTTCTGAATTTGCTAAAAGAGAATTGGTTTTCTTTGGATAATTGTGTCCTGATGACTCCTTGATTGACTGTCTGCGCGTGTTTCAATTCTGGAACGGGCCGAACGCCTCGGTAGAATAAATAGATGCATCTATGGTTCGTGCCATTCGACCCTCTGGCAATGCACAATTTAAATATCGTTGGATCGGGCCGTACGTCCTCGGCATGATTTGCGCATGCTTGTATTGCTTGCCTTGAACTTGTTAAAGTTGTATAGCCTCTTCCCGGCTTGAGAATGTTTGTATAATGATGAAAAGCTATTTGGAAATTTCCTATAAAAGAAAGAATTGTTTACTTGCTTCACTGTATTGGATCAAAATTATGCTTATAAAAATCCACGATTTAATATATCATTGATGTAACATTATTGGACCCTTAGTAAGTGTCGAAGTCGACCTCCCGTCTCATCTTCTTCGAGATTAGGCGGGATACTTAATGAGTACACGTTGTTTTTGTACTCATACTACACTTCTGTGCATTTTTTGTTGCACGGGCACATGCGCCACTAATGGCTTAGCAGGCGTAGCAGCATGGTTGACACGGAGACTAGGTGAGCTGTATTTCCTCGAGGCGACCCGCAGCTAGTATAGTCTCTCTCAGGATTCTATTTATTTTCTGTCCAATTGTATTTCGGACAGCTGTTGTACTTTATTCGATTATTCTTAGAAATTGCTCATGCACTTGTGACACCGGGTTCTGGGATGGTTGTAAAGTATTTTATATCAACTGCTTATTATTTAATTTGATTTATGACGATTATCTTTTTAAAATGGTAAATTTGAAGGAAAAATCATAGATTTCAAGAGTATTAAAACAAGGATTTAATTAAGTATTTGGTTGGCTTGCCTGACAGTGGTGTCCGGCGCCATCACGACCCTTAGTAGATTTTGGGTCGTGATTGCAAACTTGTACATACATGAAACATATGTGGTTCATGCTTTCATTTAGTGTAGAAAAGATGTTTTTTCTACTACAGGTAAGCTTGTAATCTATTCTTTCCTTCAATTAGCTTAGATAATTGGTGATTTTTAATTTATTTATTATTCTAGGTTATTACAGTGTTAGTTCCTATACTGATGAACATGAAACTTCCATAATGACAAAGGAAAGATTTCTAACAGTGCAGCGTCTGAATGTTTCATGCATAATGTACAATGAAACAATATCATGCAATTTGTAAAAGTAGATGTAGTAATTTTAATCCGTTGCATTTTCAATTTATTTTCTTTTCCTTTCTATAGACTATAATGATGTTCTCATAATTTTGAGTTACAAACTCTAGAATTGTTGCCCAGAATCAGCGAGGAAAGAAAAATCTCCAAATAGTAAAATAAAAGAAGATTGAATGGCATTGGCTTGATAAAATGAATATTTGCTCCTCCGAATCTTTATGGCTTTCCAGGACAGCTAAACATTGGGTTGACTACATAAATTTGATTGGTTACTATTATTAGTTACATGACTATTCTTGTGTAACCTTTTTTATTCGAGTATGATAATACATTCTATGTTCGTCATATTTTGTTTGTCATGTTTTAAAAAAAATGAGTCAATTATATTAATTATAAAGCAAAGTAAACTAAAGTAACTAATGCTTTTGGAACTAATTTTAGGACAACCGTGGATGAGTAAAATATAATATGATTTAAAATTTGGAAAATCCAATGGTTCTTTTTTAGTAATTTTATAAATATTGTTATATATTTTATTCATAAATTTTATCATTTTTTTATATTTTCTTCATTGTGAAATTTTTATTTGAAGACTTAAGAGATTCGTATTCAAATTTTGGTCGAAAAACTAATTTGTGACAATCATTCTTTAATTCTTGATAGTGTTAAATTTTTCATGAAATACACCAAAGCATCAATTAAACTATCAATATCTAACACATGATTGTCGTGTGATATTTTGTGATAAGATATATTTACATAATTTAACTAATATTTTTCTATTAAATTAATTCACAGATAAAAGGATTTATATTTTGAATCAGACAAAGTGTATGTATACATGCAATTGTGATTTATATACATGAATCAGATTTACTGATTTTAGTAATTACTTATGTATTTTTATCACAATTAACTACCATTTCTATGCAGGTTTACACTATAAATTAATAATGATTCACCAGACATCCTAAGGAAGACAGATGTTGATCAAATTTCTGAATGACTTCTATAAAATACTACTTTTATTGGATAACAACTTTTTAATATGTAAGTGATTGTAAAAACGAGGCTACAATTTCTTGAACTAACTTTAAGCCGTGAACACAAGCCACAAACTTGCAGCCGTAGTCACTAATCATATTCATGTATAACCTGTACGCTCATCATTCATTATTTGAGCTTATATTTTTCTCTTTCAAATTTCATGTAACTCTGAGCTTATATTCTCTTTCAAATTTCATGTAACTCATTCTACTATAAATGTATGTGGTCTAGTAAGTGATGGCGTGATAACTGATAATAATCGTTCCTATTCGTAAGCAGATGCAGTCTATTCTAAATATAGAGGAAATTTAAAAATTAATTACTAATGTATGTCTAATAACAAGCTTTATTATACACTACTTAGTGGGCCAATGAATATTGATTGGCTTACTCTATGGACCGTATAAAATTGAGCTTAGAATTGATTAGGAGCCGCGCAAACGCAAGCCTCTACTACTACAAATTATGACGTAGGCTCGACCACTTAGGTCGACCTTAGGCAGACACCCTTCCAAAGTGCAATGGAAGTTACCAACCTAGGCCATGAGCCTTATTGATCGCTCATTGACCCCGTCCAGGTAAAAATGTTACTTGGTAAGCTCAGCCCATTTCTTATACTAAGCCTTTCGCTCCCCTTTTCCTTCAAACTACCGATGTGGGAGAAATCACTCATAATAAGCTGCCACTCTTTTGGAATTAAAAATTAGACTAATTTACTTTGGATACAAAAATAATAAGTACTCAAATTGAATAAAACCATAATATATGAAATATAGGCTTAGAAATAAAGAGCTAATATATGATCCTCAAGTTTCTACGATTTTGAACGTTGAGAATTGACATGGCATTGCAGACAATCTCTAACAGTGAAGTGAAATTACGTAACAGACAATCTCATTTCCACACTTCACCTCTCCCAACAAAAGTTAAGCCTGACCCACCAGTCACATACTCAAACAACTTCGAGAACAAATTTCAACATTACTAGAGCTGCCTTTGCTTTTTCTAAGGAAAACCATTCCTTGATAAAAAACATGCACATCTAATGAAGATAATACACCATGATTTTTTTTTTCTTTCTCATAAGCAGAATACAGTTGTTAGTTTATATGAATCCACCAAACTATAGAGTACATGGTTCTCTATGAGTTTTCACTGAGAATAGTAATTAAAACAGTAAGTAAATGAGACACGAGATTTTTTACGTTGAAAATTCCCAACTCAAGGGACAAAAACCACGACCTACACCTATAGGCTTTCACTTCACTAACTTGTAAACACACTATTACAAGCCACTTTGTAATGACTCTATTATAAAGACTTTCAACTCAGCTAACTTGTGATACACTTACCACAAGCCACTTTGTTAGTCACTAGTTACAAAGACTTCAACTCAACTAACTTGTGATACATTTACCACAAGCCACTTTGTCACTCACTAGTTACAAAGACTTTAACTTAAGACTTACTCTAGTTACAACCCAAACTCAGAAGGTTTATGATTTTGAGTTTCCTAAAACACAGCTTCTAAGAAAGCAGGATAGGAGTTACAATGAAGAACAAACAACAAGATTACAACTCAACTATGGACACACATAGACTCGTTGTGGAACTGATCCTTAGTGGAGTTGTCTTCTTGTTCTTGACACACTAGTGACTTCAATGTTGGATCAGATCTTTTATGCTTGAGAGAATATCACTAAATGCTCAAGTGAGTATCTTGTGCCTTGCACCATGTTATTATACTACCAAAGACATCCCAAAGTTGATGTCAAGTCTTGGTAGGTATACGCCTCTTCCCAATGGGAAGTGACTGCTGCACTGTCGCGTGTGCAGTTGCAGGCAGTTGCTTTTTGCAGTTGCTTTCCAGCTATATAGTTGACTTGTACTTCTGTTAGAGAACACCCAGGGATCAGGTCCCTGTCTTTTTCCTCTTTTCTCTTTATTTGCAGCAGTTCACATTGGCTGGAGTTCATTCATTTGTAATGTATACCAAGTGTGGCAGGTTCCCTATCTGGTTCTTGACAGTAAGTTTGTTAGATCATCAAAACATAAGGTAAAGACATTGAAAACCCATCAACAACTGTGGTAATAAAAGTAATCTAACCTTCTCTGGAAACTAAGAAGAGAACACAGAGAGTTCAAAGAGTTCTCACTCCTTTGATTCGTTTAAATAGCAGGAAAACATTTTTCTCCGAGGGCAAACTTAATTAATGAACATGAAGGGAAAATGTCACAGTTTTCCTATCATTTCACCCCTTTTCTCCTAAACCATCATTTCCCTCCTAACAAAATAAGTTGTTGGAGAACTTTTTTTTAGATGCAATTTCTCCATTGGCAAAAAAATGAAGAGAACGGTAAGATTACAGCTCGGGTTAACAAAAGCATGTACAGTGGAATTACAAGCCCGATAAGACTTGTAAAAGTGTCGGAAGATGTTTTCAACTTCACTCTTATAAATGTAAAAATTGCACGAGGCGCCCTATTTGGTCGCCCCCATTTAACCTATACCCATTTTTAAAAAAAGTTTTAACTTGTACCAACTTTTTAGACAATTTCAACCCCCTTTCTCCTCCTCCTCCTTCGTTTTCTTCTTCTTCTTCTTCTTCTTCTTCTTCTTCTTCTTCTTCTTCTTCTTCTTCTTCTTCTTCTTCTTCTTCTTCTTTCTTCTGCTGCTGTTGGTGCTGCTATGAAACTTCAGTTCATGGGGATGATTGCCATATGTTTATCAGATTATTTAAAAACAAATTATAAATAACTTTCTAAAGTAAGTTTTGAAGAAGATGATAGTAACTTAATGACTCTGTAAGAACTTGCATAATCAGTACGTACATGCATGTAAATGTAAGTCCATTTCCTTTAATTCACATTCTATTATTTTTTTTTGGATTCAGTTTTGTACATTATCAATGCATTTTAACCTGTTGTGCTAAATCATTTATCTAGTTTTTTAAGTTACTAATTCTACTTATGATAAACTTATTATCTGTACAAACAAATCAATTACATGATAGCATAAACCATGCTGAAGTTCAGCAAATATATAACAAAACTTCAGCTACTAGAATGCTTAAGTTCAGCAATTACAAACAAAAACTTCAGCAAATAGAGAACAAAACTTCAGCTAGTAGAATGCTTAAGTTCAGCAATTCCAAACAAAAACTTCAGCAAATAGAGAACAAAACTTTAGCTACTAGAATGCCTAAGTTCAGCAATTACAAACAAAAACTTCAACAAATAGAGAACAAAATTTCAGCTACTAGAATGCTTAAGTTCAGCAATTACAAACAAAAACTTCAGCACACTTGGTTCAACAATTTTTGCTACTTCAGGCCCATCTACTAGAATGCTAAAATTTGCGTGATTGCCTTTGCTATTTCAGGCCCGTATGCCCGAAGTTACGCGAAAAGTGTGTACGCTTGCAACTTTTTTTGCAAAACAAGTATAAGTTAAAACGTGACCCAAAAAGCGGGTATAGATACAAATGCCCCTTATAAATGTTCTAGATAGTACTAGATGATATAAGGTTACCAAGATTATGAGCCTTCAAAAGGCACCAGGTCTGAGCCTAAGCTCAACCATTCTATAAGGTTTGAGGTTCTCACTTTCACAATGACGACGTATACAACTCACATTGACAGTGGTTAAATGGCTTAAATTTGGTCCATTTTACGTAGAACAATTTAATAAAACAGGGTCATGCAAATTGCGAAGGGGAGCATTCGCGTAACTGGTAAAGTTCAGAGGTGGCTTAACCCCCAGGCCACTAAAGCGATCGCTTTAGGCCTCACAAAGGCCCCAAAAGCTACTCTTTTTATATGTATTTTAAATATTTATTGTATTTATTATTAAATAGTGATAAGAAATTTTTTGAACCATCTTTTGCTACCTTGTCACCAATCGTTAATAACATAGTTTTATATTTTATGTCGTCTTTTCTCGGAGTTGGTGAGAAAATTCAAATGAAAGTGAAAGACAATTAAATATGTAGTTACTTTCTAGTTCTTCTTACTTCAACTTGAATAAATTTTACTTACAACTCTAATTTGTAGTATATTTTCTTTCAAGATCTCTGTAGGCATGCTTCAAGCTAATAATTAGATCGTAAAATATTTATCATCGTTGTAAATACAAATTCCTACGTGATTGTTACTTTGGGAGGCAATGCTATATAGTGAGTTATGTTCACGGTCAGTGGAAATAAAAAAAATAAAAATTTAACTTGATAAAATCTTATCAAGGATTAGTAATGTTTCAACAAAGATTAAAGGGGTTGGTTACATCATCAAGATGAAATTGCATCTCAAAAAGTAAAAAGAATAAATTTTAACAAAAATATCTGAAATTATTAAACAAGTTTAAGGCCTCTTATTACATTTTGGCTTTAGGCCTCCAGTACCATTGAGCCGCTTCTGGTAAAGTTGCTGCTATGTGACCACGAGGTCACGGGTTCGAGCTGTGGAAACAGCCTCTTGCAGAAATGCAGGGTAACCTTGTGGTCCGGCCCTTCCCGAACCCCGCACATAACAGGAACTTAGTGCACCGAGCTGCCATTTTTTCTAGGGTCATGCAAATTGCAAAAGCTTCACCTCTTTGAATGTGCATGACCAACTATAGCTCCCTTGGTAGCATGCATAGTTGCGCACTACCCTTTGATCATGCTCCATTCCATCACGGATTGGAGAGATCTCCTTTCGATTGCTGCAACTTCTCTATGCGCCTTTCTCGGCCTTGATTTAAATTGCCTCGTTAAATATTTCAACTTTATTTTCCAGCACCTATGTATTTCATACAAAAATAAGCAGACGAGTGAAAGGTAGAACACGAAAGAGGGATGAAGCGTGTCTTGTGGAATTTCGCCTGGTCAAAATGTCTAAGAAAAAAGGGCATGAAACCTTAATAGCATCAGCTTTTCCTTACAGCTTGATCCTTCTCACAGCAAACTTTGCTTTAAACAATAGTCTTTTTCTGAAGCATATCATTTGATGCTCCGGAAATTAACATAATCTTTGTTTTTAGGCTTTATTCTCTCATCTGCAGAAGTTATTCCATTTCCTTGGGAACTTCTGGCATCACTAATCCATTCTCATTCTGATCGATGTACTGGATTCACTTTTCTTTACCCTCTTATCTGCTATGCCATCAAACAAGTCCAATTAGCTCTTAACTTGATTTAGTGATGAGCTAGTGCCACTCAGATTGAAATCTTGTTTTCCTTGGCAAAAGCCATTTCAGGAGGTTCTGTACAAATTTTCAGCTCCTCCAAAAGAGAAATACATTTAGAGTGCCCGTGCTTCTTTGACCTTTAGACACAACAACAACAACAACATACATAGTATTATCCCACACCGTGGGGTCTAGGGAGGGTAGTGTGGTAGTGTGTACGCAGACCTTACCCTTCTTTGTGAGGATAAAGAGGTTGTTTCCAATAGGCCCTCGGCTCAGGAAAACATAAGCACCACATTGATGAAAATATAGACAAGAAGGGAAAGCATAAGCACCACATTGACCTTTGGACACTGTGAAAGAAATAAGATACTCGAGTTGTCTTTGCAGCATGCTCCGCAATCGCTACTTTATCTTTTAAGGTACTATATCTCTCCCGACAAGGACATGGAGAAGGATATTAGTTCCTGAATGCCGATATTCTAATTGCTCCATACATAATATAAGTCCACATGATATTATGGAATTAATAGTTTCTTTCAAGTTTTCAATTACCAAGGGTGCAGATATAGAGAAAGATTCAGAAAGGCCATTCTTCTTTATAGTTTACTCGTTTTTTTTATTTCGTCTGTTCTGGTTGGACCTTACATATGCAATAGATTTGATATTTACATGAATGGAAAAGGGTCCATAAAAATTTTGGAGTAGTGCAAAGAGTAACAATAAATAGTGAGGAGAAAGAGTTTCCATATAAAGGGAAGTACAACAACCAAAAGGGGCAAATTATTAAGGACATGTACTTGCTTTACTGTCACATTAAAGTATTAAACTGTTTTATCTATCAAGCTTATAGAGAAGGTTATCACACAATGCGGCTATGAAATTATAAGAAAAGCAATACAATGATAAAAAGGTATACTTGACTGGTTATGGCTCATTATATTGTCATCGTTCCGGTTGCTTGCAAATACAACAGCTGCTCTATCTCCAGACATCTTTGCACGAGCTAGCTGGCGATTCAGAATACTTCACTCCTCCTACGGAACTCAATATTTAGACCTAAAATAATGCATGTATTAAGAAAAACAAAGACACGGAAACAAAAAGTAGCTATCAATAAAGTAGAGTTAGTTTTGTTAGTTTTTCAATTTTGCAACTGCTTGTCTGTGCATTGTATTGTCCTCTTGCTGCAGAAAGAGTCAAGATGTACGCTTACATGAAAATCTTGATAAAGGCGGCTAACAGGAGAGTATGCTCCTATTGATATCATAAAGTGATGGACTATGTTTTATCAGACCTTTGTTTTTGTTTGCAGGTCATCAACCAAAAGCAGGCAGCTTCTTTAATTTAGAGCATTGTTGTCATCCTGCAGCTTTGCAATCTATAACCAATCTTCCGAACAAGAATTTATAGAAGAAAACCCTTTACTAAACTTAAACAAGGTAGCATATATGTAATTCCTCAAAAGAATTCCAAGTATAAGTTTTATGTACCTCTAATCCGGCAAGCTTTAAGTCCTCAAGTCTTACCTTCAGGGTTGTGATGATTGCCTCTATAGGAGGCATATCATCTTTTTTTCTATAAAAAAGAAATGCACTAAGCTCCGGCTATATCATCATAAGGGTTCTATTTTAAATTAAATTCTGTGTTCCGAGGCCTTAAAAACCTCTTTTACCTTCACCTCGATCTGCGTGCGCAGCCCGGGCGTGTAGCCGGAAAGTTGTTATGTGAAAAAAAAATCTGTGAAATATTGAAATTTTGACTTAAAATGCATTTAAGTTGACTTCAGTCAACATTTTCGGTAAACGGACCCGGACCCGTGATTTGGCGGTCCCGGAGGGTCCGTAGGAAAATATGGGACTTGGGCGTATGCCCGGAATCCAATTCCGAGGTCCCAAGCCCGAGAAATGAATTTTTGAAGAAAATTATTTAAAGGAATTTGAAATGAAATTTGATTAGAACATGATGGTATCGGGCCCATATTTTAGTTCCGGCGTCCGGTACAGGTCTTATATATGATTTAAGATGATTCTGTGAAATTTGGTGAAAAACGGATGTCATTTGACGTGATTCGGACCTAAATTGCAAAAGTTGATGTTTTATGAAGTTTGAGAAAAATCCTTTGATTTTGAGGTTTAATTCATTATTATTGATGTTATTTTGGCGATTTGATCGCATCCATAAGTTCGTATGATGTCATTGATTTAGTACGTATGTTTGGTTAGGAGCCCCGAGGGCTCGGGTATGTTTCGGATGTGTTTCGAAAGGTTTCGGACTTAAGAAAAATTGCAGGTTTTCAGCTGTTGGGTTTCTGATGTTTCCTTCTTCGCGTTCGCGGGAGAACCCTCGCGAACGCGATGCATTAAATTATGACGAAGGAAATTCCTTCTACGCGAACGCGTAGCACAGGTCGCGAACGCGAGGCGTTGGGGGGTTAACCCTTCGCGAATGCGGTCCTGGCCACGCGAACGCAAAGGCCAAATGAGCCTGGGCAGGGGTGGGGCATTTGTTCTACGCGAATGCGACCCTTTGGACGCGAACGCGAGGGCTCGAGGAGTTTACTCTCCGCGAACGCGAGCCCGATGTCGCGAACGCGAAGGTCTTCAGGCCTGACTCATCGCAAATGCGATGAGCCTCTCGCGAACGCGAAGGGCAATTTTGCCCAGTTATTTTTAAGTCTCAAAAACAGAACACTTACGGGATTTTCATAAAATTTCATAAACCTCTTCTTCTCCAAAGCTCTTAGGAGATTTTTGAAGCATTTCCTCACCATAATCTCTTGGGTAAGTAATTTTTAACTTGTTATCTTCCATTTTTATCAACACCCACTAGATTTCTAGGCCTAAAACATGGGATTAAGGGTAGAAAATTAGGGATTTGGGTAGAGTTAGGGCTTTTTAATTAATTGTGATTTAGACCTCGTTTTGGGATCGAATTCTGGGAATAATTATATATTTGGGCTCGTGGGTGAATGGGAGATCGGATTTTGGTTCGAACCTCGTGTTTTGACCAAGCGGGCCCGGGGTCGATTTTTGGATTTTTGGGAAGAATGATTAGAAAGCTATAATTAGGCATTGGAATTGGATTGTTTAGCGTTTGTTGATGTTATAAAGTCGATTATGTATAGATACGATTGATTTTGAGCCGAATTCGAAAGGAAAGGCGGCGTTTGAGGCTTGAGTTGGCCGTGGAAGTTTGAGGTAAGTGTTTGGTCTAACCTTAGCTTGAGGGATTAGGAGTGTGTCCTATTTGCTATTTGTTTTCTTGTTGAGTACGGCGTATAGGCATGGTAACGAGTATCTATACGTTGGTGTCGAGCATGACCGTGAGTTTTATATTGTGATTTTTATGACTTCGTTGTGTTATTCATGCCTTGGTGAAAATTTATAATTGTCGTGCAAAGTTGTGAAAAGAAGTGTGATCTATGAACGTTGAGGAGCGTTGGCTCCAGTTGTATAACGAGTTGTGAAAGTATAAGTGATAATTGAACCTCTAGAGCAGTGGCTCGAGTTCTGAAGTGAATTGTGAAGTAAAAGTGAGAAAGAGAAGAGATCATTATGTTGCCCCCTTGTCGGGCTATTGTCGAGTTGCGGTTCCCTTGTATTGTGTTCCTAATTGATATTACAGATACTTATATTGACGATTCCTTGTGTTAGGTAAGGATTATGGTTATAGCTGAGGTAGTTAGGTGTTGTAACAAGTTTGGGTATAGCTGAGGTAGTTAGATGTTGGAACAAGTTTGGGTATAGCTGAGTAGGAGTTGAGTTATGATTGGTTATAGTTGATTCTCCCTTGCCGGGATGTTTGTCTTGATATTTTTGTTCCCTTATAGGGGAGTTATTATGTTGCTTCTGTTCCCTTGCCGGGATTCCTTGTGATTTTGTGTTGGCTTGTAAATGGGATCGTGTGGTACGCCTACCACTAGATATAATGAAATGGGATCGGATGGTACGTCTACCACGAGATATAATGAAATGGGATCGGGTGGTACGCCTACCACAAGATATGGGTTGGGGGTGATGAAGTGGCATGCCACGTGGTGTCCATCTCATCAAGACGTCAGTGCCACATGGGATTGGGTTGTTCATTTTGGACAACTCTAACGGATGAGGGTATATTTGATCCACTAGTATAACATTAAGGGTAGTTTTAGACCGATAGTATAACGGAGGGTAAATTTAATCCTTTTCTTATAGTAGAGGGGCAAATTTGACCCTTTTCCGTTCTTTAAACTATAACTGGAAATACAAATTCTTTATTAGCATTGGAGAGATCCGAAGTACAAAAAGAATTGGAAAGTTATCTCAAATCTTCATCAAAGCTAACTTCCAAATCGGGAAGAAAAAAAACTGCTGGTTTGCTATTTAAACAAGCAATTTAGCACTTACTTTCGTCCCTTTCTCGTCTTGGAACGCTGACTCAATTCCACATGTTTTACAAGCAGAACGACACACTCTCTCCCACATCGGCAGTATACAGAGCAGAGAAGCCATTTATAAGGACGAATGGCGAAGATGAAGTCCACGACCTTACTTGAACAGGATTTGTTCTATAGGCTCGTACCACTGTATCCTTGCGTTCTAAGGAGACAGAAAACTAAGTCTGGTTGATGAGACATGGCCATTGGACCAGAGCGTGATTAACAGCTCCCATGGCCCTCGGGTTATGGTGTCGTAGATGATCGCTCTCAGCCCCTAACCATGGGTGCTGGGATGGTCTAATGGCTGTCTGACAGACTCTTCAATTCTTTATTTTTCTTGTGTTTTTTGATCTCCTTTGCTCTTGTTGTTCTCCATTTCTGTTAGTTGAAGCTAAGCTTAAGCCCTTCTGCAAATTTCTCCATAGATGACAGCTTCTATGGCTGCTACATTCACCATTTATAATCACTAGAAGAACTTTTCGGGACAACAACGCTCCATATAAGCTAAGCAATCTACTTTACCTAATTGTAACTTTTAGATTCTGATTGGGACAAAGAACCTTTACCAAAAGTATTTATTTCTTTAAAAAGGTAAAAGATATACTCAATTTTCGTTATCTTTTTAATATTTTTAACCGTCTAATATTCCGAATTTCTCTAATTCTCAGGCCCAAATCTGGAATCTCATTCATTTCATGTCATACTTGATATATTTTTTTCAATTATTAATGTGATTTATGAGATTTTTTTGTCATCTAAATTATAGTGTGTCAAAAATCATTTTATAGGTGATGAATTCTAGTGTCCTCTGTAAATATGGATATTAACCTATACTCTGTGCGCAGTATACGACAAAAATGAAGAGAATGCCATATTGAAACCGAATTTATTATTAGATTAACCGTTTAAATTCGAATGATATATTAAAATTTGGCAAAATACCTTATCAAAATACTTGACACGAATTATTAGTTACAGCCTTAAACTATTCGTGTTCTTAATTACCCCTCTCAACTTGGCCTTTTGAGAGCCAGTACCCCCTGGATACTGATGTGGTAAAAAGTGTGGGTGCACTCACCTGCCACGTGGATTTTTATACAATATTGTATAATTTTTATACAATATTGTTCATCTTTGATACAATATATATATATATATATATACAACTATAATTTTACTACAATTTCGTAAATATAAATGTATATCTTGCTTCTTCTTCTTTTTCGAGTTTCAATATGAAATTCAGCCAAAATCAAGTATAATCTTCACCAAAACGCCCTCAAAATTGAGATATAAACTCCAAACCATATTCTCAATTGTTTGCAACAACATCCAATCCAAACAAATAATGGTTTTTGAAAACCCAATTTCGAATTCAAAACTTCTTTTTAATAGATGTCAATGGTGGAATTGCTGCTCTCTTTTTCTTTGCTTTACATTACTGAAATTAGGAATTGACAGATAGAGAGACATAGAGCGAAATCTCAATTCTTTGCAACAACACCCAATTCAAACAAATAATATTTTTTGAAAACCCAAATTCGAATTCAAAACTTCAAAACTTTTTAATGGTTGTCAATGGTGAAATTGCTGTACTCTTGTGTAAGATACGTGGGGGGAGGGGGGTGGGATGTGGAGAGAGAAACGTGGAGGAGTGGAAGATACGTTAGAGTGATTTTAGGACACTAATTATTATCATTAATTCCTTAAAATGTACATAAATGGTAATTGGATATATAATATGTAATTATAGTAAAACTTGAGTTAGGGAAGGTAATATAGTTTCATATAGTGTATAGGAATGTAAAAATCTCAAAATAAAACTACACATAACCGTATAATAGTGTAGCCAAATAAATAAAATCCTCCAATAAAATCCCTGTATATCAGAAAATAAAATTCCCGTAACCAACCAAATTTCAAGAGCATTTTTTACCTAAAGTCCTAAGAACTCCAGCCAATGCCACAGAGCTTTTATCTCTTCATGGTTAGTGATTTTTAATCTTTTCAATCAATTACACTTTAGCCAATTCTCTTTAGCATGCTTCTTCCACCACTCCAAAAGCCTCTCATACAAAATAAATGCTTCTAGCTTTTTCGTCATTGCCATTAAAGCCAAAACCCGAAATTTTATGGTTTCTCAAAAATCACTTTGCCATGGGTGAAATGAGTAGAACGACTTATACACAAATATCAAAAATGAAAAAAAAAATCAAGAGAAACAATGGGATTTAGAGAGTCTCTCATACTTCAACATCTACCATATCTCAATCCATTATACAGATGCTTATACACATTATACACTTGATATGCAGTGTATAATTGATGCATAATTTGTGTGTATTCATTGTACATTGATTATACACTAATTATACCTAAATTATACACTTAGTATGCAACCAGAAAAAAATAGACCCAAAACCTCACCTATACACGATACTACTTCAAGCGAAAAATTGAAATTTGAGTAGTACCTCAGAGGCAGCGAGACGGTGAGTGAAGTTTCTGGTAGAGAGAGCACCCACTTCACGTTTCCAAACATCCACAACTGCACAATCGACGCTACTTCTCGTCCTTTTCCTCATAATTGCAATCAGAAATTGACTGAATTTGATGCCTGCCTTTTTGTTTTTTCTACTATTTATATAAATTGCTGGGAGTCAAATGACAATCGGATTTATTGAGATGGATTTTAATTAAGTTTTAATTCTTTATGAAACATCAATGGAGGATTGGAAAGAAAGAGAGCGGCCCCTTGGAGGAACTCGCCGCTACTATCCACTGTATATCAGAAATACATCTGTGGTAATAAAAGTAATCTAAACCTTCTCTCAAAAATGAGAAGAGAACACAGAGAGTTCAAAGAGTTCTCAGTTCTCACTCCTTTGATTCGTTTATATTAGTTTCTATGAATTGAGCCCTAGAATTATACCGATGAAGGAAATATCGGTGAGAAGAATAGAATTACAGAGATGAAATCTGAGAAATGAACTCAATTACTCTGAACTTGGAAGCTACGGTATATATACAATACAACTGCTTCTAACTAACTAATTGGCCTTACCATAATTAACTTGTGACCAATCTACACTAACTCTAGTTAAGGTTTAACTCTAGCCTATTTAACTTCAAGTAACCTCATTCTCAACACTCCCCCTCAAGCTGGTAGGTGTGAAAATATTGACCACTCCCAGCTTGGACAATAAGTACTCATGCTGTGATCTCAAAAATGCTTTGGTCAGAATGTCTGCTTGCTAATCCTTAGAATTCACATGCTACGTTTTGATCAATCCTTGCTGTATTTTCTCTCTTATAAAGTGACAATCTATTTCTATATGCTTAGTTCTTTCATGATATACTGGATTGGCTGCAATTTGTAGTGCTGCTTTGCTATCACAGAATATGTTGATTGGCAATTTCATCTCTGTTCCAAGTTTCTTGAATAACCCTGCCAACCAAACTAGTTCAGCAACTGTCCACGCCATGCTTCTATATTCTACTTCAGCTGAGCTTCTAGAGATTGTGTGTTGCTTCTTTGACTTCCATGATATGATTGAATTTCCATGCTTAATGAGAAATCCAGTCACTGATCTCCTTGTGTTGGGACATGATGCCCAGTCTGCATCACAATAAGCTGTTAGCACATTGTTTCTTTCACTACTCATCAAAATGCCCAATCCTGGATCCTTTTTGATATATCTCACTATCTTTAGTGCAGCTTCCCAATGACTTCTTTTAGGTTATTGCATGAACTGACTCA
Source organism: Nicotiana attenuata (assembly GCF_001879085.1). NCBI lineage: Eukaryota > Viridiplantae > Streptophyta > Magnoliopsida > Solanales > Solanaceae > Nicotiana > Nicotiana attenuata. The sequence continues at coordinate 87,670 of NW_017671561.1, read as the reverse complement.
ATATTTGGACTGCAAATGCTATATCTAATCTGGTCAGAGTTAGATAGAGCAATTTACCAATGAGTCTCTTATATTTTCCCTTGTCTTCTAAGAGGTCATCACCTTCAGCTCCTGTAATCTCATCTAACCTTTTATCAGTAAGTTTTTTATTGTACTCCAGTGGAGTGTAGGATGGTTTGGATGCACTTGGTCCTAAATCTCTAATGAGTTCCAATGCATACTTTCGTTGATTCATTAAGATTCCTCTCCTCGACCTGCTGAACTCAATTCCAAGAAAGTACCTTAACTCTCCAAGATCTTTCATCTTGAAGGCTGCATGCAGGTTCTTCTTAGTTTCTTCTATGATCTTGAGGTTGTTCCCAGTGATCAACATATCGTCAACATACACCAGAATAATCACAATATTGTTTCCCTGCTTCTGTGTGAATAAAGAGTAGTCTAGACTGCTTTGTGTAAATCCTTGTGCTTGTAAGGCTTCTGTTAATTTTACGTTCCATTGTCGACTTGCTTATTTCAATCCATAAAGGGATTTGACAAGCCTACAGATTGTATTCTCCCCTTGGCTTGCAAAACCCTCTGGCAATTGCATGTAAACCTCATCTGGTAGATCACCTTGAAGAAAGGCAATGTATACATCCATCTGATGTACATGCCTTCCTTCCGTTGCAGCAATCGAAAGCACAAATCTCACAGTCACAATCTTCACAACTGGAGAGAATGTTTCATTGTAATCAATACCCTCTTGTTGATTGTAACCTTTAGCAACAAGCCTTGACTTATATCTCTCTATGGAGCCATCTGCCTTGTGCTTGATTTTGAACACCCATTTGCTCCAATGGGCATCTTCCTTGGTGGTAGACTGACCAGCTGCCATGTTCTGTTATCTTCTAAGGCTTTTATTTTACCTTTCATAGCTTCCACCCAAAGTGGATCCTTGCAAGCCTCCTGAAAGTTTCTAGGTTCCACAACAGAGGTGAAAGCAGCTATGAACTGTTGGTAATGGGGTTGTACATTAGCATAACTGAGTGAATGATGCATAGGATAAGGCAATGTATAATCATAGTTGACATTGGCTGTCACATAATCAGTCATCCAACTAGGAGCCTTTTTGTCCCTAGTTGATCTTCTCAAAGGTTCTGAATCAGCAGGAGTCGAGAGAACTGAACTATCTGGACTCACATCATGCTGTGAATCAAGCTCAGGACTCATATCTGGCAGGGATTCATTGGCAACGACTTGTGTGGAATCACTTGCAGCTTCTGTTGGAACTACTACATCATTATGTGCTGTAGGAATGTCTTCTATTCCAGTATCATAAGGTGCCACATCAGGAATTTGAGAAGAAACTAAGTCATCTTGACAAAACAATGGACACTGATTATCCTTCTGATGTTTAAAAAGGAACAAATTTTCCTTAAAGCTTACATCCTTGTTCACAAAGAAAACATGATTAGTTAGATCAAACAAAATATATCCTTTGGTTACTTCTGAATATCCCATCATAACTGATGCAATAGCTCTGGCTTCAAACTTATCATGAACATTTGGTCTCTTTGCAAAACAGAGGCATCCAAGTATTCTTAAATGATCCAAACTAGGCCTTTTGTGATGAAACAACTCATAAGGTGTCTTTCCTTGCAGTGCTACAGAAGGCATTCTGTTAATCAAGTACACAGCTGCTAACACACAATGACCCCAATACTTCAAAGAAATTCCTCCTTGAAACCTTACAGCTCTTCTCACTTCTAAAATGTGTCTGTGTTTTCTCTCTACTACTCCATTTTGCTGAGGAGTATAAACACAAGACCTTTGATGTATAATTCCCAAAGATTGAAACAATTGAGAACAATCTGAATTGACAAATTCTGTGCCATTATCAGATCTTATTACTTTGACATTCTTACCAAATTGAGTATGAACCATTCTAAGAAAATTCTTTAGTGCCACAATAACATCACTCTTGTGTTTCGGCAAATATAACCAGGTCATTCTAGAATGATCATCAACAATTGTCAAGAAGATTTTATTTCCATTGAAAGTTGGTACAGGGTAGGGCCCCCATACATCAATAAGCAACAGATTAAAGGATTCAGTAGTTCTACTATTACTGTGATTGAAAGGTAACCTGGTATGTCTTGCTAGAGGACAGATCATACATTTGTCAACTACATTTTTACATTCTTCTTGGGACAAGCACAATAGCTGCTTTATTGCCTTTTGACTGAGGCATGGCCTATTCTTTTATGCCAAAGCTCAATGTCTATTTTTTCTTTTATTGCATTCATCACTTTAGTTCTAATGTCATCCTTCTCAGTAGGTGTTTGTGATAACCAATATAGTCCATCTCTTTCTCTACCAATCCCCTTGACCTTCCCACTGTAAAGGTCCTGGAATATACAAAAATGTGGAAAGAAGCATACTGAACAACATAAAGCTTTTGTGACTTTAGATATGGACAGCAGATTGTAGTTAAAATCTGGAATATATAAGACATTATCTAATATTTCCTTGTGGAGTATTCTGCAAGTACCAATATGCGATATGTTTGTTGTTCCTCCGTTAAGTAAGTGTACCTTTCTCTTATCAGAATTTTCTACTTCAAGTTTGTTATTTAGCATAGTCACATCAGAAACCATATGATTTGTAGCTCCAGACTCAATTATCCATTCCTTTTTATTTGAGTTTACCGAAATGCTTTGATTTTACCTGCCATATTAGCTGAAGTCTCACCCACATTGTCCTTGCTCAGCAATTTGAGAATCTGATTATATTGTTCTGGTGTGAAATATGGACCTCGAACAGCATCATCAGGGGAACACTTATCAGCTTCATTGATATTCCCTGCTCCTATGTCCTGCCTTTTATGATCTTCAATTGTAACATTGTGAGTTGTAGCATTGGCTCCAATTTTCTTCTTAACCTTGAAGTCTGTGGGGTAACCTATCAGCTTATAACATCCTTCACGAGTGTGACCTTTCATTTTTCAATAGTCACAGTACAGATAGAAATTTCTCCTTGGCCTTTGCCCTGATACTCCCTTCATAGTCATCAAGGCTGTCAGTTCTCCTCCTTCGTTTGTGCACAAATTGTTTGTCATACTGTGTTGACTTTCTCTTTCCATTAACATGGAATAAGCTTTGTTGATTGTAGGTACTGGAACCATCATGAGCAGCTGACTCCTTGCTTGTTCATACGATTCATTCAGTCCCATAAGAAACTGTAAGAGTTTCAAGCTTTCCATGAAGACAACAAACTCTCTAGATTTAGCACAATCACATCCTGGAACAGGTGCTAAGCTGTCAAATTCTGCCCACAACAGATGCAATTTTGAAAAATAAGCTGATACAGAGCTGGTTCCCTGTCTAATAGTAGCGATTTCCTTATGGATCTGGAATATCCTAGAACAATCGATTTTATCAAATCGTTCCTTCAGATCTAGCCAAACTGCCGAAGCACTTGAAGGGTACACAATTCCACTGTATAATTCCTTTGATACGCAATTCATAATCCATGAAAGGATAATTGCGTTGCATCGATCCCACAAATCAACAAATTTTGGACCGTAATTCTCCTTTTTGCATGTACCGTAAATAAACCCTAGTTTATTTCTTCCTAGGATCACAATTCTCATTGCACGGCTCCATACGGAGTAATTTTTCGGTCCGGTCAATTGGAGAGAAATTAGGACAGTACCTGAAGTATCAGTGGCATGCAAGTGCAGCGGGTGGTTGTGGCTTAACTTTTCCTGCTCTGTGTGGTCAATCGTTGCATTCGCCATTGATGAGCTTGATGAAGAATATGATACATGATCGAGTTACGAAGATCTAGCTAGCGATCGCTAAGCTCTGATACCATATTAGTTTCTATGAATTGAGCCCTAGAATTATACTGATGAAGAAAATATCGGTGAGAAGAACAGAACTACAGAGATGAAATCTGAAAAATGAGCTCAATTACTCTGAACTTGGAAGCTACAATATATATACAATACAACTGTCTCTAACTAACTAATTGGCCTAACCATAATTAACTTGTGACCAATCTACACTAACTCTAGTTAAGGTTTAACTCTAGCCTATTTAACTTCAAGTAACCTCATTCTCAACAGTTTAAATAGCAGGAAAACACTTTTCTCCGAGGGCACACTTAATTAATGAACATGAAGGGAAAATGTCACAGTTTTCCTATCATTTTCCCCCTTTTCTCCTAAACCATCCTTTCCCTCCTTACAACATAAGCTGTTGGAGAACTGTTTTTTAGATGCAATTTCTCCATTGGCAAAAACATGAAGAGGACGGTAAGATTACAGCTCGGGTTAACAAAAGCATGTACAGTGGAATTACAAGCCCGATAAGACTTGTAGAAGTGTCGGAAGATGTTTTCAACTTCACTCTTATAAATGTTCTAGATAGTACTAGATGATATAAGCTCACCAAGATTATGAGCCTTCAAAATTTGACCACTGAAAAGGCACCAGGTCTGAGCCTAAGCTCAACCATTCTATAAGGTTTGAGGTTCTCACTTTCACGATGACGTATACAGCTCACACTGACAGTGGTTAAATGGCTTAAATTTGGTCCATTTTATGTAGAACAATTTAATACAACAGGGTCATGCAAATTGTGAAGGGGAGCTTTCGCGTAGCTGGTAAAGTTCCTGCTATGTGACCACGAGGTCACGGGTTCGAGCCGTGGAAATAGCTTCTTGCAGAAATGTAGGGTAACCTTATGGTCAGGCCTTTCCTGGACCCCGCGCATAGTGGTAGCTTAGTACACCGGCTGCCTTTTTTTTCAGGGTCATGCAAATTGCAAAAGCTTCACCTCTTTGAAAGTGCATGACCAACTATAACTCCCTTGGTAGAATAGTTGCACAGTACCCTTTGATCATGCTCCATTCCATCACGGATTGCAGAGATCTCCTTCCGATTGCTGCAACTTCTCTATGTGCCTTTCTAGGCCTCGATTTAAATTGCCTTGTTAAATGTTTCTACTTTATTTTCCAGCACCTATGTATTTCATACAAAAACAAGCAGAGGAGTGAAAGGTAGAACACGAAAGAGGCAAACTTTGCTTTAAACATTTAACTTTTTCTGAAACATATCATTTGATGCTCCGGAAATTAACATAATATTTGTTTTTAGGTTTTTTTCTCTCTTACATTCGTATCTCCATTCTCATCTGCAGAAGTTGTTCCATTTCCTTGGGGACTGCTGGGGCATCACTAATCCATTTTCATTCTGATCGATGTACTGGATTCACTTTTCTTTATCCTCTTAACTGCTATGCCATCAGTCGAGTCCAATTAGCTCTTTACTTGATTTAGCGATGAGCTAGTGCCACTGGACCTGGACGATCCAGATTGAAATCTTGTTTTCCATGATGAAAAGCCATTTCAGGATGGCCTGTACAAATTTTCAGCTCCTCCAAGAGACGTGCATTTAGAGTGCCCGTGCTTTTTCGACCTTCAGACAAACTGAAAGAAATAAGATTGGTAGACGTCTCGAGTTGCCTTTGCAGCATGCTCCGCAATCACTACTTTATCTTTTAAGGTACTACATCTCTCCCTACAAGAACATAGAGAAGGGTATTACTTGCTAATTGTACAAATTAACAAAAAACTATCTGGTCGGGAACCACAGTAGTGGATCCTGAGGGGTGCCTAACACCTTTCCCTTAGGATAATTTCAAGCCCTTACCCTATCTCTGGTTACCAAACATAGTTGTAGTTGAACCCCATAGGTGCCCTAACGCACCTTAAAATCGTTAGGTGGCGACTCTTCAAAATTGCAAAACCCCTTTCCCAAAAGGAAAGAGTTGTCCCAACCAAATGTCATAAACCCGATTTCGCGAGAAAAAGGGGGCGCGACAGTAACCTATCAGCTTATAACATCCTTCACGAGTGTGACCTTTCATTTTGCAATAGTCACAGTAGAGATTGAAATTTCTCCTTGCCCTTTGCCTTGGTCCTCCCTTCATAGTCATCAAGGCTGTCAGTTCTCCTCCTTCGTTTGTGCACAAATTGTTTGTCATACTGCGTTGACTTTCTCTTTCCATTAACATGGAATAAGCTTTGTTGATTGTAGGTACTGGAACCATCATGAGCAGCTGACTCCTTGCTTGTTCATACGATTCCTTCAGTCCCATAAGAAACTGTAAGAGTTTCAACCTTTCCATGAAGACAACAAACTCTCTAGATTTAGCACAATCACATCCTGTAATAGGTGCTAAGCTATCAAATTCAGCCCACAACAGACGCAATTTTGAAAAATAAGCTGATACAGAGTTGTTTCCTTGTCAAATAGTAGCGATTTCCTTATGGATCTGGAATATCCTAGAACAATCGATTTTATCAAATCTCTCCTTCAGATCTAGCCAAACTGTCGAAGCACTTGAAGAGTACACAATTCCACTGTATAATTCCTCTGATACGCAATTCATAATCCATGAAAGGACAATTGCGTTGCATCGATCCCACAAATCAACCAAATCTGGACCGTAATTCTCCTTTTTGCATGTACCGTCAATAAACCCTAGTTTATTTCTTCCTAGGATCGCAATTCTCATTGCACGGCTCCATACGGAGTAATTTTCCGGTCCGCTCAATTGGAGAGAAATTAGGACAGTACCTGAAGTATCAGTGGCATGCAAGTACAACGGGTGGTTGTGGCTTAACTTTTCCTGCTCCGTGTTTTCAATCGTTGCTTTCGCCATTGATGAGCTTGATGAAGAACATGATACACGATCGAGTTACGAAGATCTAGCTAGCGATCGCTAAGCTCTGATACCATATTAGTTTCAATGAATTGAGCCCTAGAATTATACCGATGAAGGAAATGTCAGTGAGAAGAACAGAATTACAGAGATGAAATCTGAAAATGAGCTCAATTACTCTGAAATTGGAAGCTACAGTATATATACAATACAACTGTCTCTAACTAAATAATTGGCCTAACCATAATTAACTTGTGAAAAATCTACACTAACTCTAGTTAAGGTTTAACTCTAGCCTATTTAACTTCAAGTAACCTCATTCTCAACAGTTTAAATAGCAGGAAAACACTTTTCTCCGAGGGCACACTTAATTAATGAACATGAAGGGAAAATGTCATAGTTTTTCTATCATTTTCCCCCTTTTCTCCTAAACCATCCTTTCTCTCCTTACAACATAAGCTGTTGGAGAACTGTTTTTTAGATGCAATTTCTCTATTGGCAAAAACATGAAGAGGACGGCAAGATTATAGCTCGGGTTAACAAAAGCATGTACAGTGGAATTACAAGCCCGATAAGACTTGTAGAAGTGTCGGGAGATGTTTTCAACTTCACTCCTATAAATGTTCTAGATAGTACTAGATGATATAAGCTCACCAAGATTATGAGCCTTCAAAATTTGACCACTGAAAAGGCACCAGGTCTGAGCCTAAGCTCAACCATTCTATAAGGTTTGAGGTTCTCACTTTCACAATGACGTATACAGCTCACATTGCCAGTGGTTAAATGGCTTAAATTTGGTCCATTTTATGTAGAACAATTTAATACAACAAGGTCATGCAAATTGTGAAGCGGAGCCTTCGCGTAACTGGTAAAGTTGCTGCTACGTGACCACGAGGTCACGGGTTCGAGACGTGGAAATAGCCTCTTGCAGAAATGCAGGGTAACCTTATGGTCCGGCCCTTCCTGGACCCCGCGCATAGCGGTAGTTTAGTGCACCAGACTGCCTTTTTTTTTAGGGTCATGCAAGTTGCAAAAGCTTCACCTCTTTGAAGGTGCATGACCAACTATAACTCCCTTGGTAGCATAGTTGCACACTACCCTTTGATCACGGATTGCAGAGATCTCCTTTCGATTGCTGCAACTTCTCTATGTGCCTTTCTCGGCCTCAATTTAAATTGGCTCGTTAAATGTTTCAACTTTATTTTCCAGCACCTATGTATTTCATACAAAAATAAGCAGAGGAGTGAAAGGTAGAACACGAAAGAGGGATGCAGCATGTCTTGTGGAATTTCACATGGTCAAAATGTCTAAGAAAAAAGGGCACGATACCTTAATAGCATCAGCTTTTCCCTTAAAGCTTGATCCTTCTCATGGCAAACTTTGCTTTAAACATTTAACTTTTTCTGAAGCATATCATTTGATGCTCCGGAAAATAACATAATCTTTGTTTTTAGGCTTTTTTTCTCTCTTACATTCGTATCTCGATTCTCATCTGCAGAAGTTATTCCATTTCCTTGGGAACTGCTGGGGCATCACTAACCCATTTTCATTCTGATCGATGTACTGGATTCGCTTTTCTTTATCCTCTTATCTGCTATGCCATCAGACGAGTCCAATTAGCTCTTTACTTGATCTAGCGATGAGCTAGTGCCACTGGACCTGGACGATCCAGATTGAAATCTTGTTTTCCATGATGAAAAGCCATTTCAGGATGGCCTGTACAAATTTTCAGCTCCTCCAAGAGATGTGCATTTAGAGTGCCCGTGCTTCTTCGACCTTCAGACAAAGTGAAAGAAATAAGATTGGTAGACGTCTCAAGTTGTCTTTGAAGCATGCTCCGCAATCGCTACTTTATCTTTTAAGGTACTACATCTCTCCCTCCATGAACATAGAGAAGGGTATTAGTTCCTGAATGTCGATATTCTAATTGCTCCATACATATTATATGTCCACATGATATTATGGAATAAATAGTGTCTTTCAAGATTTCAATTATCAAGGGTGCAGATATAGAGAAAGATTAAAAAGTTCAGAAAGGCCATTCTTCTTTATAGTTTACTCTTTTCTTTTTTATTTCGTCTGTTCTGGTTGGACCTCACATTTGCAATAGACTTGAAATTTACATGAACAGAAAAGGATCCATAAATAGTGAGGAGAAAGAGTTTCCATTTAAAGGGAAAGGGATAACATTCTAGAGAAGACTCATGGGAACTACAACAACCAAAAGGGGCAGATTATTAAGGACATGTACTTGCTTTACTGTCACATTAAACTATTAAACGATGTCTTATCTAGCAGGATACCAAGCTTATAGAGAAGGTTATTTACAGAATGCCGCAATGAAATTATAAGAAAAGCAATACCATGATAAAAGGTATACTTCCCTAGTTATGGCTCATTGTCATCTAAGTTGCGCGGACTCTTCGATTTTGGTCCGTCCCCGTTCCGATACGAGACAGGGACGGGAGCGGTAGCGGGATACGTCCCGGATTCGGTCAACTGACTTCGGACACTTTGACCAGAGTTCATCGAGAAATTTGGTAGAAAAATTGAGATTTTGATTTCTCAAAATAAAAAATAAAATAGATTTAGGAGAATGAAAGAATAATGTCCATCTTGGAGAATGAAAGGTTGAATTCTGCTAAGTTTTTCACAAAATATCTCTCAAAATTTACAATATTTTTATAGCTCTATTTTTTATTAGCCGAATCCCCGCACCCGTATCTATATCCGGATCCCCACCCCTGAATCTTAAAATTTAGATTTTGTATCGGATTCGTCTCCGTATCGAATACCCGCACCCGAGTCCGAGCAACTTAGATTGTCATCATTCCAGTCACTTGCAAATACAACAGCTACTCTATCTGCATATCATTGCACGAGCTAGCTCACGATTCAGAATACTCCACTCCTCCTATGGAACAGCAGTATTTAGACCTAAAATAAGGCATGTATTAAGCTTTAAGAAAAACAAAGACACGGATAACAAAAAGAAAACAAATAATAGAGTTAGAGAGTTGATAGCCATGTATATTTATTCTTGAACTTTTCTTAGGTATTCCTGTTCAGCATTTGCTGCAGCTCCACCAGCCAATAAACCTTTCTCAAGCTCAAAAGAATGCCAAGTGCTAAAGTTGTACGTATCTCTAACCTGGAAAGCTTTAAGCCCTCAAGTCTTACCTTCAGGGTTGTGATGATTGCCTCTATAGGAGGCATATCATCATCTTTCTATGCCGCATGAAATTTCAAATGGTATCTTCAGCTGCAAATTGTGTAACTCGAGCTGCGTTGTTTTCGTAATATTTTCATTAATATGAAGATTCCGTAAAGAAGGGGAGTCTTAGCGTAACTGGCACCATGTGACCAGGAAGTCACGGGTTCGAGTCGTGGAAACAACCTCTAGCAGAAATGCAGGTTAAGGCTGCATACAATAGACCCTCGTGGTTCGGCCTTTCCCCAGACGCACATAACGGGAACTTAGTGTACCGGGCTGCCTTTTTTTTTTTTTAAAGATTCTGAAAACACAGAGAATTTACAGTATATGTAAATCATTCTACTTGAAAATTTAGCTTCTAAATATCAAAGTGAAGTTCTCTTAATCTCAATAAGTCATAACTCACAATGTGATGTCATGTCATAGTAACAGTAAGAAGACATGTACTTGCTTCTAAGAAGAAAATTAGTTTCTGTAAACTGTAACTCGAAATACAAATTCTTTATTAGCAGGGTCTATTTTTTATTGAAGAGACCCCACGTTCAAAAAGAACTGCAAAGTTATCTCAATTCTTCATCGAAGCTAACTTCAAAATTTGGGGAAAAAAAACTGCCGGGTTGCAATTTAGACAAGCAATTTAGCACTTACTTTCGTCCCTTTCTCGTCTTGGAACGCTGACTCAATTCCACATGTTTTACAAGCAGAACGACACACTCTCTCTCCCACATCGGCAGTATACAGAGCAGAGAAGCCATTTATAAGGACGAATGGCGAAGATGAAGTCCACGACCTTACTTGAACAGGATCTGTTCTATAGGCTCGTACCACTGTATCCTTGAGTTCTAAGGAGACAGAAAACTAAGTCTGGTTGATGAGACATGGCCATTGGACCAGAGCGTGATTAACAGCTCCCATGGCCCTCTGGTTTATGGTGTCGAAGATGATCGTTCTCAACCCCTAACCATGGGTGCTGGGATGGTCTAATGGCTGTCTGACAGACTCTTCAATTCTTTTTTTTTTTTCCATGGTTTTCTCCATTTCTGTTAATTGAAGCTGAGCTTAAGCCCTCCCCCAAATTTCACCATAGATGACTGCTACATTCACCATTTACTCACTTCAAGAACCTCTCGGGGAAACAAGACTCCGCATAAGCTAAACAATCTACTTCACCTAATTTGTAAATTCTGATTTGGACAAGACACCTCTACCAAAAGTATTTGTTATTTTGGATTAAAAAAAAAGAAAAAAAAATACTCAACGCTAGAATACTATAAAAATTGCAATTTCAAATCTCGCTTTCTCCTTAAGTATTTCGAAATTTTTTAGTATACCTTCGTATTTTTCTCCTTAAGATATCACTCATATAAAAGCACAGATAAAAGAATTATGTAGACATTTTTTAAAATTTTTGTTGCATTCTTACAAATTTCTCCTCTAATTATTGAAAATATTACATCAAATTATTTCTTGGAAACTACGAAAAAGTTTAAAATTGTGACTAGTTTATAGGTGATTCAAGCATAATTCTAAAATATGGAAAATGTTAGCTAAGGAGGTTCTCTAGTTCATTCAAAATGGGACAGAGCTATTGTTTCCTATATTTAAAAGTTCAAAGGAATTAAGCTAAGCCATCTACTTCACCTAATTGTAATTTTTTTAGATTCTAACAGGGACAAAGAACCTTTACCAAAAGTACTTATTTCTTTAAAAAGGTCAAAATTACTAAACATGAGAATATTAAATTTGGAATTTTAAATTTCTCTTTCTCCTATTCGTTCTATTTTCAAAGAATTTAATTGTCTAACATTCGGAATTTCTCGATTCTCAAGGATCTTATTTCAATTTTAAAGTGTTTTACAAATTCACATTTATTTTCTCGAATTCTAATTGTGGTTGATATAAAATACTGGGTTTGAACTTTACTTAGATTTTACTAAGTCTGTCCAATGGTTGGGACGGCTCGGACACTCCTGATCCCGGCCCCCAAAGTTTAGGGGGATGGGATATGGGGTTAAAGGGACAAGGGATGGGATGGGCCACCCATTTCGTCCCGGTGGGCCGACCCGGCAGCTCGCAAAATCTTTTTTAAATGAAAGATTCGTTGACTAACGATTGATTTCAAAATTAGTCATTGGCAACAGCTATAAACGGCCAAAAATGGCCCCTATTCCCCCTCGAAAACACACCCAACCTTTCCCTAAACTTTAATTTAACCCCTAAGTTTATTAAATTATACTTTGGCCTTATTTTTAACTATAAATACCGCCTTCTTTTTCATTTTTCCCACACAAATCTATCATTCTCTCTCTAATGTCGTACATTCTATCTATATTCTTTTTTCAATTTTCTCATAGTCAACTACGTTTCAAGTATTTGGGCAAATTTTCGGAGCAAGTTTCATGCTTCAAATTAATTCATCAAGTATTTGGAGCAATTTTTTGGGCAATTTCTTCAAATTTCAATGTTTAATCACGGTTCACTTATTCTATCTCTTAATTTTTATATTTAATTTTTGCGCGTCATTTTAGTGTTTAATTTTTTTTTATTACTTTACATGTTTTACTTCGTGTTTAATTTGTGTGTTCAATTTTTGTGTTTACTTTTCGTATTCAAATTATGGCTCTTAAAAAGTATTTGGCAAGCTCAATCCATTTTTAAAAAAGTAGTAAAGGAGCTAGTTCTATTAGTAGTCATAATCCACTTCCTTGTAGTAAAGGTGGATCCTACTTATAAAATGCTAAAAGTTGCTTATGTGTATCGGTTATCAGTACTAACGGTATTTAACATGCTTAATGCTAACCCTGTTGATCAAATTGTTGAGTTTGATTGAGATGACATATGTGAGCTTACTAAACTGTAGAAATTTTTTATAATACTACAAAATAATTTTCTAGTATATATTATCCTACTATTACACAAATATTGTGGTGTATTTGTAGAATTTTCATCTTATTCAGTGATATGATTAATTCGAAAAGAAAAAAATCTTACTTTTGAAAAAATTAAACACCAGGGAAGAAGAATACAATGAGATATTTTGTATTGGGAGCGATGATGACATGAAACTCATGGAATATCAAGCGACATTGCCAATTCCAGTTGAAATTTAAGTCCCTTGCTTGGATAGTTTTTTTTCTCTCTCTCAAATGAAACCCCAGAATCATGAATCCCCAAGCCAAAAACCACCCAAACCACCTGATATTGATCATGACATTCCCATTCAATCCAACCTAGATATTAAATTATCCTTCAAGGACATGCTAACAACATCTAATCCAATGATGTGTGACGCTAAACTAAACCATAAAGATATGGAGTTAACAGGAAACTCTCAAGCGGAATAAAGGACTGAGAATCCAGAGTCCCTTATTGCAAGAGGTATCAAAGTTATTGCTTTGTCAGAAGAAGATAGACAAAGAATTTACGAGCCTTGGAAATATGTTATCATAGTGAAATTGGGCAAACGCATGGTGCACCACTACTTGCAAAAGAAAATCCAAGACTTATGGAGGCCAACGAAAGATTTCCAAATGATTGATCTAGGAGAAGACTACTATATAATCAAGTTCAAAAAAAAAAGACAATATGGAAAAAGCTATTCAACAAGGCCCTTGGTTTATTAATGGACACTTCCTCTCCATTACCAAATGGAAACAAAATTTTGTAGCTTCCAAAGAGAGGTTAACAACAACGGCTGTATGGATTAGACTCCCACAACTGCCTACAGAATTTTATGATGGAAAAATATTGGAAAAAATTGGCAATGCAATTGGTCGATTATTAAGGGCTGGTGTTTGTACCTCAACTACACTAAGGGGAAGATATGCAAGGCTATGTGTTGAACTTCCCTTAGAAATTCCAGTCCAATCATTTCTATATGTGGGACAACACAAACAATACATCCATTACGACGGAGATAATTTCCTATGCACAAATTGTGGTAGGCTAGGACATACAAAAAATCAGTGCAATTTTATTAAATTAGATGCCAAGGCAATTAAAGAAGGAACTGAAGCACATGCAACCAACTCATTTCTGGAAAACCAAGAACATGAGTGGAAAACTGTCTCGTTTAGCAAGGGAAAGAGGACAACATCAAGGAACATTCATCAAGATACCACCAAGCCCGGGACCGGACCGAGACCGCGGGCCAAACGGGCCAAACGGCCTATTGGGCCGGTCCCAAATGGTACTCCAAGCCCGTAGCGGGCCGGTCTTGCACATTTAGCCCACGAGCCCGGGACCGCTAAGCCCGGGACCGGCAGGCGGGCCTGGGCCGGTTCAACCGGGCCTAACGGGCCTCAACGACTATAATTTTAAAAAAAGTATTTTTTTTTAAAAAATGACCAACGGTCAGATTTTAAAATCTAGCCGTTGGCCATCAAAAAAGAGCCGTTTGGGACTTTAAAAAATAGCCATTTGGCCTCCAAACTTTATTTTAACCCCAAACTTTGTATAATTATACTTTTTTCCAATTATCAACTATAAATACCCCCTCATTCTTTCATTTTTACTCACAAATTCATCAATCTCTCTCAATCTATATCTAATTCTCTTCTATAATTGCTTATTTTATTATTGCAATTTCGTGAAAAATTGTGAAGTTGGTGAATTGAAGTATTCAAGTCTTCAACGATTTTCAATTTTCAAGAAGTTGTTCGGCAATTCGGTAAACTCGTTCCAACTCTTAAGTTTTAAGAATATATTTTTGTGTGTTTTAGTTTGCATATTAATTTTTAAGGCTAATTAATATGGCATTTTCTTTGAAAAAAATATTTGGTGGTAAGGGAAAATCTAAAATTGGTGAAAGTAGTCGCCAACCTACTACCCTTCCCCCGGCTCCCCGACCCAGACCTGTTACCCGTCCTCCTGCACCTATTATTCTTGATAGTAATAATCCTTGTTTTCAATTTTTCGATAGTGAATTTTGCCATAATGTTGCACCAGGTCAACAATTAAATGATGAAGTTATGAATGCTCTTTATCCTAATAAAACTATTTTTGAAAATGATGATGAAAATGATGATGTAGATGAAACCCAACTGGATTTAGATGATACACCTACTAGTCCTGTTAATAACCCAACTGATGCCCCGCCCGACCCACCTGTAGAAACCCCTACTTTTAATAGACAACCTTCTAAACGCCCCGAAACATCACTTGTTTGGAATTTTTTTACTCAATTAAGAGAACAAAATAAGGCTTCAAGTCAATACTCATTTCTTCACTCAATACTCATTTCTCAATCTAAATTTCTCTCATTCTCTCAATCTCCAATTTTCAAGACTTCAAGCCTCAATCTCAAATCTCAAGTTAAATCATGTCTCGTTCGGAAAGAGTGCGCTCATTTGTTTGGCAACACTTTGAGGTGCTAGAAGAAAATGAAGAAGGTCAAATATTAAAGTGCAAGAACTGTGGTAGAGTCTTAAATTTTCGTTCAGGGTCTGGCACAGGCAGTTTAAGGAGGCATATAAAGTATTGTCTTGAGCGTCATCCGGAAATTCGTATTTAAGATTTTTCGACAATTTGTGTTATTTTAAAATTATTAGACGTATTTATGCTTAATGTTTTACTTTGTTATTAATTTATTATGCATGATAATTTAGTTTTACTATTGTTTTGTTATTTTACTTTTTAAATGCAAACTTTAATATATAATTATATATACATACTATACATATTATATATACTATATATAAATATATTATACTATATAGCCATGTATAAGCAATTTATATTAGTATATACATATATGGTTTACAAGAAATTGCCTTAAATAAAAAAAATTAAAAAAAATAGCCCGAAAAGAAAAAGCCTGTTAGGCCCGTGGGCCCATTTAGCCCGGGACCATGTGGGCTTAGGCCCGTCGTGGGCCGGTTCCACCCGTTGAGCCCGTAAAGCCCGGGACCGTTAGGCCCGGGACCGTCAAAGACCAGCCCGTCTGAGCCCGGGACCGTTTGGCACGGCACGTTTGGCCCATTTAGGCCCGGGCCCGGCCCAGAATACAGCATTAATCCTCGTTGATATGTTCAATGCTAGCACTGGTAAGTATCTTGATACCAAATATTTACAGTACAAATCAAAGGATCCAAAGGACTCCACTACTTCAATGGACATAAAGAAAGATAAAATTGCTACTGCCACCTCCATGGTGAGAAATCCGGCAACCATGGCCAAACCTACTACTTCCTTACTAATTAAAAATAATTTTAATATCTTAGAAAATGAGCACATGGTTTTAGAGGAAACCACTAATGAAACCATCCAAAAAAATAAGAATTTACTTAATAATCCTAATACTAGCCATGCAAGAGAACAAATATCATACACAAATGAGGATTGTGCCATGTTAGATATTAACGTGTCTAATTCAAAGAAAAGGAAAAAGGATCCCATGCAAGACTTAAGGGGAAAGGACAATTGTAACCCTTTTACTTATAATACCTCCACTACCCTCCCTACTAATAAAATAAAACTTTTTGGTAATTACACTACATTAACCAAAAAATTGGACAAAAATCTTCCATTAGGATCTCATAATCTCTCCCTCCCTGAGCATGTAAGCCAAATGGCAAATAAAGATGGCCAAGACTTACATTTGTCCAACTACAATAACCAAGCAATGGATACTACTCCTATAGACGAAATATCTATAAACCATGGCATTGGGCAACCAAAAGCCATGCAATCGGAACACCAAATCATTACCCTACCACCCAATCCTTCTCAAGCAACTCCTAGCCCCTCTCCCACGCCTGAGTTAGAAACGTTAAGTATTCCTATCCCTCCTCAAAATGCCCAGAATTCCATCAACCATAAGAAGACGACCCAGGCTGATACAGATCCTAAGGCAACACAGAGCAATTGCAATGGAAAACCTTCCACCCTTTCCTCCCCAAATAGAAAATCCTCAAATAATTTACGTCCAACCACCACAAACACAGGACTATCATCCGGTGTCATGGATGAAAATGGGATTAATGGGCCATGCAGTATCATTCAATCTACAAATCAACGGCCAGGACTCAATTGTCATACTTCACAACACTCAGTATTTGGCTCAACTAGTAGCGGAGGGCATGAGACTAGCCATGAACAACTACCTCAACCAAGTATGGCTAAGCAACATCCTACAACCCCTAGCTCCCTCAGTAAACCCACAACTAGTGCATGCAATGAGAAACCACTGGAATTTACCACCTCACTTCAACTCCATATACCCTAACAATGCTCTTCTGGACAGACCATTCTTTCCACCAGAGACACTAACTCAACTCAACCCTATTTTCATACCATGGGAGAATCCCCCACCAGTCCAGGAGCAACACATTCCTCAACCACCTTATCAACCCCCATCACCACCTCAACAACCAGCCCAAAACTTAGAACCAGTAGAGGCAGAAATGGAGGAGGAGGAACCTCTCAATATAATCTTAGAACGAATCCTAGAGTTCTCAAGACTAGATGGGGTAAAAGTATTTCTCTTTACGGAGATGCAAGAGAAGAGGCACGTACTCAACTGCCCATTAGCATTGTACAAATGCTCGATGGACATCAGGCCACCCCAGGATCCAACTGTGGGGAACAGGGCAATGATATTAGTTCCAGCTTTGAGAAGGAACCCAATTCTGGGGACTGTGAGGGAAAATGGGGAACCACCAAATCAAAACCTAATATCTCTATGAATCATCCAACAAATGTCATTATTTGGAATATAAGAGGTGGCAATAATGAAAACTTTAGGAGGAATTTCAGAGAGATGGTCGACACTCATAGACCTTGCATGGTGGCTTTACTGGAAACAAGAATGGGAAGCCATGTTGAACTACTCAATAACTTTGTCTTCACAGAAATGATAGAAGTTCCATCCGATGGCCAAGCTGAAGGAATTGTGCTACTATACAACCATGAGGTGGTGACTGTCCAAAACTTCGTCCGTAGAAATCAGGAAATCCATGCAACGATTGAGGTATTACCTATACGTAAACAGTGGTTCTTTAGTAATATATATGCTAGCACTGATTTATATAATAGAAATGCTATGTGGGAAAACCTAGAAAAAATTAGTAGAAACCATATAGGTCCTGGGATGGTGGGAGGGGATTTCAATGATGTTTTTACTGCCAATGATAAGTTTGGAGGTAGGCCTATAAAAGATTCTCGAGCTAAATTCCTTTGGTCTAGGATTAATGGCTGCAATCTTGTTGATCTTGGATTCAAGGGGTGCAAGTTTACTTGGTCCAATCATAGGCATAAAAAAATGGCTTAATAATGGAGAGGTTGGATAAGGTTTTTGGAAATGATGATTGGATTGAATTATTCCCTAATAGTTCTATAATTCATCTTCCTAAAACTTATTCGGATCACAACCCCATTATAGTTGAACTAATTCCTAAAAGTAGACTCCTCCACAAGCAACCCTTTAGACTAGAAACTTTTTGGTGTAATCACCCGGAATTTCAACCTCTATTAGAAAAAAAATGGTGTGATCCAGATTTCCTTATGAACTGTCCTTTGTTCCATGCCTAAAAAAACTGGAAAACTAATACGTTTGGTGACATAATGGGAAAAAACTGTAAATTATTAGCTCGCCTAAATGGCATACAAAATTCTAACCATTATGCTACGAGTAGTTTCTTACAAAATCTGAAAAAAGAACTAAAAAGAGATTACAATGACCTACTCTTAATTGAGGATGATTACTGGAAGATTAGATCTAGGATCATGTGGTTAAATGAAGGTGATTCCAACACAAAATATTTCCACATTTGTGCCTCAAACAGGAAGAGACGTAATAAAATTAATTTTTTTAAAGATGATGTTGGTAATTGGATCAATGATCCCCTTCTAATTATGTCTTATGTCAAGAATTATTTTGAAGATACTTTTAAGACTTCCCATGCAATGACCAGTAGGAGAAACCCCCTAAACCCTAGTTCAAATATTGGCCAAGTCGACATTACTGCACTGGATAGACCCTTGCAAGAAATCGAGATTAAAAGGCCTATTTTTTCTTTCAAGCCTTTTAAAGCTCCGGGACCGGATGGACTCCACCCTTTTATTATCAAAAATATCGGAGTATCATAGGTCCTTCAATTGTGAAACTTTGTAAAGACATCTTTGACAGCCAAGTAATCCCTCCTACTATTAACAATACCTACCTTTGTCTAATACCCAAAATTCCTAATGCAAATAACGTTAGGAATTTTAGGCCAATTCGTTTGTGTAATACTATATACAAAATAATCACAAAGATACTAGCTAATAGACTAAATCCTTTTCTAAATAACCTAATTAGTCCCTTCCAAGCTAGCTTTGTGAAAAACAGAAGAGCTTCCGATAATGCACTCATTATCCAAGACCTAGTTTCAAACTTAAAGAGATTAAAGGGAAGCAAGGTCAAATGATTATCAAAATCGATTTGAAAAAGGCTTTTAATCGTATTGAATAGTCCTTCATACACCATACCCTTCAATACTTCGAATTTCCTCCCAAGTTCTCAAAACTTCTGTTAAACTGTATTACAACTAGTTCTATATCAGTCCTAGTAAATGGCTCCATCACAAACTCTTTTGAACCAACTAGGGGAATTAGACAAGGGGACCCCATTTCTCCCTATATCTTCATACTTTGTCTGGAAATGTTTTCAAGATATATTCACTATCAAGTAGATATAAGGAAATGGGATCCAATAACTACCGAGAGGAAGTGTCCAAACTTTCCCCACTTGTTCTTTGCGGACGATCTCACTTTGATGGCTAAAGACAATAAGAAATCGTGCAACTCCATCAAAGAAGGTCTTGACTATTTTTGTAATATTTTTGGGCAAAAAATTAATCTCTCCAATCTAAAATTTTGTTTTCAAAAAATTATCCTGAATCCGACATAAAAGATATTACTAACATACTAGGTATTAGGAAAAGTGAATCATTTGGCACCTACCTAGGATTCCCAAAATTAAATAACCATCCTAGGCCATGGGACTACCAATTCATAATTGATAAGATGAGATCCAAACTAGCTGCTTGGGAAATGAATTTCATTAATATAGCTGGCAGAACTACGCTGTCACACTCTTGTTTAAATTCGATACCAAACCACTATATGCAATATACCTTACTACCAAAAAAGATTCTCAATAAAATTGACAAGGTGCAAAGGGATTTCATCTGGGGGTCCACAAATGAGAAGAAAAAAATGCACCTTATTAATTGGTCTACCATTTGCCAAGCAAAATCAAATGGTGGTCTAGGTATACATAGTGCTACTTCAAAGAATCTATGCACATTAGCTAGTTTGGTTTGGAGATTGATCACCAATCCCACCTCTCCTTGGGCTACTCTTATAATCTCTTCCTATGCTTCAAATAATGCTATTAATAAAAGCTCTTTTATTTGAAAAAGCACTAAAAAGGGATGGGAGTTATGCTCTAGAGGAATCACTTGGTTACCCCACATCCTCTCAAACATGAATATTTGGAAAACCAATTGGATCCCTGGTATAGGAAATCTTAGAGCTACTGTCGAAGGACCTCTTCAAAAAGGTGAACAATCCATAAAATTAAGGGACTTACGAATTGGGGAAAATTGGGATTTTGATTATTTTTCTCTTGGTATCCCAAACCACATTAAGGATATTATTAAAAAGGTGAGAATTCGGGGAAAAGGTCCAAGAGGTGACATTCCTATATGGTCACTAACTACCAAAGGCTTTTCACAACCAAAACTTGCTTTAATTTACTAGAATCTTCAAAGAACAACCATCTGGATTTCCAATGGATTTGGAAACTAAATTGTCCCAACAAAATAAAATTCCTTTTGTGGCAATGTCTCCATAATAGGACCCTTTGTAGACAATACCTGGCAAGAATTGGTTTAAACTTAGATTCAATGTGTCCGGTATGTAGAAATAACGAGGAAGAATCTATTCTCCACATTTTCTTTAGCTGCAAGGCAATCAAGCCCTTTTGGGAAAGGGTTGGGTGGCATCACTATTACAAAGACTCAGGTGATCACTAGCTAATCCAACTAAAGTCTTTCAACTACCCAATTACGAACAATCTCATAAATTAGGACCTCCTCTTCCCGTTCATTATTTGGTATACTTGGACAAATAGAAACAATAACAATCATAAGAACACCATTTTCCCATCAATGGTGATTTTATCATTAAAAAGGCAACTGAATATAAACTCCTCACTGAAAGAAGCTTCTTCACTCCTCCTAAAATTCAGATTAATATTGCATGGCACAAACCACCAAAAGGGTGGACTAAGCTTAAGATAGATGCTAGCTATAACAATGTTACACAAAAATGTGGTTTGGGAGGCACTTTCAGAGACACTAAAGGACACTGAATTGTGGGGTTTGGAAAATCATCATATGCAAGTGGATCACTAGAAGCGGAGTTAAAAGCTCTACTAGAAGGGCTCAAAATGGCTAAGGAATGGAGACTATACCCGCTTGCAATAGAATCAGATTCTGTGGAGGCTATCCAATCTATCCTTCAAGGAAATATGCTTTATGATGATATTGTTAATGAATGCAGGTGGTTAATGCACCAGTAGAAGGAGATAATCCTCCGGCACACATTCAGGCAGGGGAATAATGCTGCTCATCACATGGCAAAAAAGGCGAAGGAACAATGTGAAGGCATGAAGACTTTTGTTGAAGCTCCCCCTATATAAAATGTTTTGTGGAAAAAGACCTATTAGAACAATGTATTTTTGTTAAGCTACTTTCTTATGATGCTTGTAACACTCTGGCAAGTCTAGGTAATGAAAGTGTCCTTCGAGACACTAAATATGCGAACAATGTACTTAACCCTCCTTAAGTATTAATATATATATTTCCTGTTTGCTCAAAAAAGACATTGCCAATTCCACAAGAATGACTAAAGATATTATAGATAAGTTAAAAAGCTATATAGGAGCTTAGAGATATTAGTATGATAATTTATAATTAGCAACTAAGAGGCCTAGTTCAAACGGAACTCTTCCTAAAAGGTTGTCGTGTAGATTAGGTGCTCTTCAAAAGACTTATAGTTGTGTGGGGAATTTAAAATTTCTATACAATAATATAAGAGGCTATAGCCTTGAATTTTTTTTAATGAATTGTCTTACTTAGTTACTTAATATCTTTAAACTATATTAAATAAATTACAAGTCTATTATACTTACTAAAATATTTCTCTACAAGTCTTTTGTTTTATATAATTATTTACTTAGTTTCTGTATAATTTATTAAGTTTTAGGTTCATTAAAAAGGTAAAAAAAATTAGTTGTTACAAACTTTAAAAAATTAGTCATTGCCAACAAAAAAACAAAATGTTGCTTACTATAAAAAAAAAGTCGTTGCCAACTTTAGCACTAAAATATTAAATTTAAAAAATATAAAAAAAGTCCCACTTAGGCTGACGTCCCGTCCAATTTGTTAGTGGGACGAGACGAGCCTAGCGGATCGTCCCGTTTACTGCATCACGGAAAAGCCCCGTCCCAAAAAAATTTCGTCCCATCCCGGTAAATTGGTCCCGTCCCGTTGGACAGCTATGGATTTTGCTACACCTAAGTTTTAAAGCAGTTCTCTTCAAGTATCTTATTACTCTTTTACATGAGTAATTTTGGGTAAGCATTTATCAAACTAGACATTTCAACAATATTATAATTTCTTAGTATTTTGTCATCTAAATTATTTAGGGTGTCAAAAATTATTTATAGGTGATGAATTTTAGTGTCCTCGGTAAATAAGGATATTAACTTCAATATATGACAAAAATGAAGAGAGTGCCATAATGAAACGAAATTTATTATTAGATTAACCATTTAAATTCCATTGATATATGAAATTTTTTGTCACGACCCGGATTTTCCACCCTCGGGAGTCGTGATGGCGCCTACGAGTGAAAGCTAGGCAAGCTAATCAAATGAATTATTTGTCTTGTTTCCTTTCTTAAATTCGTTAACAGTTATAGGCCAACAGTTAATAATTCAACAAAATTTAACAAGCGGAAGATTCAATTTCAAGTTTAATAATACTGCTAATACCATTCCATAACAAATCTACCTAAGTTTGGTGTCACAACTTCACAGACTGTCTGAGAGTACTACAAATAAAGGTCTTAAAGAAATAACAAAATATTGTCTCTGGGATTACATAAAAGAAACATGAATAATAGATAGAGGGAGACGCCAAGGCCTGCGGACACCTGCAGGACTACCTCGGGTCGCCTGATGAACAAGGAGCAGAAATCTCATTGCGGACCGAAATCTACAGCACTGGGATCTGCACAAAAGAATGAAGAGTGTAGTATCAGCACTTCCGACCCAATGTGCTGGTAAGTGCCTAGCCTAACCTCGGCGAAGTAGTGACGAGGCTAGGACCAGACTACCAAATAAATCTGTGCAGATAAATAATGTACAGCAGAAAAATAACAGCAGAAGTATACAGTCAAGGATGGGAGGGGAAACATGCTGTGGGAAAATATCAGGTGGCAACAGGAAGACAGCAGGTAAATATAGGGAACACCACAATTCAACTATCAGCAAGAATCAGAAGTCAAACAAGTGCACGACATCACTCTTCGTGCTTTTACTCTCATCCTCACCATAAAAATCAATATAAACTGCACGACATCACCCTTCATACTTTTACTCTCATCCTCGCCATAAAATCAGTATAATCGGCACGGAATGGTACACTGTGCGGCACGGCATCACCCTTCGTGCTTTACACTCTTCCTCACAAAATCATACACGGCATCACCCTTCGTGCTTTAACACTCTCTCACCAAAACAATGCACGGCATCACCCTTCGTGCTTTGCACTTTTCCTCACCCAAATAACAAACACAAACAATAAGGGCAAGGAATAAATGAATCATAATAAAATCCCGGCAAGGGAACAATATCAAGACAACAACACCCCGGCAAGGGAACAATATTCGAAATCCTCTTTTTTTTTTCACATTTGCTTCACAACTTGATTCACAATTTGAGTCAATGCTCTATAAGGTTCAATTACCAACAATAGTTCCACAAATCATTTCACAACTCGAGCCAACGCTCCTCAATATTCAACTATCAAAGTTACTTCCAAAATCCTCGTTCAACAATAAGAATAACACATAAGGCATGAGCAATACAAAACGGAGCCATAATAATTATAATATAAGACTCACGGGCATGCTTGAAACCAACCTATAGATACTCGTCACCATGCCTATACGTCATACTCAACAAGTAACACATAGCAATTAGGACACGACTCCTAATCCCTCAAGCTAAGGTTAGACCAAACACTTACCTCGATGCTTCGAACACAACTCAAGCCTCAACTATCTCTTTACCTCTTGATTCCACCACCAATTCGCTCGTATCTAGCCACAAGTTACTTAATTATATCAATAAATGGTAAAATGAATCAATTTTAATGCATGGAAATAAGTTTTCTAAAGTTTTTTCCAAAAAGTCAAAATCGACCCCGGGCCCACGTGGTCAAAACCCGAGGTTCGAACCAAAACCCGATTACCAATTCATTCACGAATTTAAATATATAATTTGTTTTGAAATTGGACTTCAAATCGAGGTCCAAATCCCCAAACTTTGAAAAACTAGGTTCTACCCAAAACACCCAATTTTCCCCATGAAAACCTTTGATTTTGAGTTGAAATTATGTGAAAAGATGTTAAAGATTGAAGAAAACGAGTTAGAAATAACTTACAATCGATTTGGAGAAGAATTTGACTTTGAAAAATCGCTCAAGAGTGTTTTTGTTTGAAAGGGTGTGAAAAATGGTTGAAATGCATCTGAGTTATGAATTTACAGGTCTTTGGTGTCGCAACTGCGACCTGGGTTCGCAATTGCGAACCCTTCAGAATTCTGAGACATTCGCATTTGCGAATAACATGTCGCATTTGCGACCAAGGCAGATTTTCGGTCTTCTTCGCATTTGCGATAGACCTTTCATAAATGCGAAGTCGCATTTGCGATAGAAGAGTCGCATTTGCGACTAAGGCTGCCCAGGTCCGTTTTCGCATTTGCGAGCCAGGCTTCGCATTTGCGAAGCCTGCAGACCTGATCATACCAGCTGAAAAACCTACAATTTCCTAAGTTAAAATTCCACTCTGTGGCATATCCAAAACTCACCCGAGCCCTCGGGGCTCCAAACCAAATATGCACACCAACCTAAAAATATCATACGGACTTGTTCGTGCATTCACATCACCAACATAACATCAACAACTATGAATTTAGCATCAAAATCATGAAATCACTTAAGAACATCAAATTTTCCAATTTTCTCAAATAAGGTCCGATTCACGTCATTTCAAGTCCGTTTCTTACCAAATTTCACAGACTTAACTTAAATTATTTATAAGACCTCTAACGGGCTCCGGAACCAAAATACGGGCCCAATACCATCAAATTTCAAGCACATCTCATTTCTAAAAACTCATATATTTTCCAAAAAATAATTTTCTTTAAAAATTCATTTCTCGGGCTTGGGACCTCGGAATTCGATTCCGGGCATAAGCCCAAGTCCCATATTTTCCTACGGACCCTCCTGGACCGTCAAATTATGGGTCCGGATCCGTTTACCCAAAATGTTGGCCGAAGTCAACTTAAATTCATTTTAAAGGCAAAATTCTTCATTTTCCACTGTTTTTCATATGATGGCTTTCTGGCTACGCGCCCGGACTGTGCACGCAAATCGAGGTGAAGTAAAAAGAAGGTTTTTAGGCCTTGGAATACTGAATTTATTTCTAAAACAAGTGATGACCTTTTTGGGTCATCACATCCTCGGTAAATAAGGATATTAACTTCAATATATGACAAAAATAAAGAGAGTGCCATAATGAAACGAAATATATTATTAGATTAACCATTTAGGTTCCATTGATATATGAAATTTTTAAATGGGCCTAATTTTCATCCCATACAATAATATTAGTGAAAATGACAGTGTATAGCCGCTCACAAAATAATAGTAAAAAAATAGATATATTTTGTATATATATAAATTATGTATGTTATATATAAATATTATAAAAAGGTTATATATTTTTCGGCTATCGATTGTAAATAGTTTCTAGCGTGGGTTAAAAGTAAAAAAAACCCATATTATTACTCATTGGGCCAATAAAATCTTTGGAGTAAAAATTGGGGAAATTCATATGGGGAAATCGGTTGTTTTGAGCAACTGCATTTGGTTCGGTAGTTTGAGGTACTGAGGAGATTCATATGGTGTATTATGACTTGTATGTATCGTCGCATTTGGTTTTCAGGTGCCTCAGGATTGATTAGAAGTATGATTTTTACTTGAGAAGCTTGAAGTGGAAAGAGTTGAGCAAGTTTGACTTTTGTGTAATTGACCTCGGATCCGAGTTTTGATGGTTCTGGTAGGTCTATATAGTAATTTTGGACTTGGGCATATGATGTTCTAAACGTCAATACCACACAAGAGGGGGGGGGGTTGATTTGTGTGGTACTCAATTTTTCGCTTAAACTGCTTCTAGAAGGACCTGGTTCTTCTAGGTGTACTTATCACTACTGTTTGCGGAATTAAAAGTACATAAAATAAAGAACACAGAGATTTTACGTGGAAAACACCCAGCTCAAAAGGTGAAAAAACCACGACCTACTACTCAGTAGGATTTTCCCAAACTTCCACTAAAATCACTGAGCCAAAACTGCATTTACAAAACTCTTTGTAAACCTAAGGATTAACTCTAATCCCGTTGTGGCTACCAGCCTCTAACTGCTGCGACAACATCAAGTTAACTCTAACTTGAATACTCAAAATACCTATTACAATTGCTTCTAGATAAAGCTGAAAGGTACAATATGAAACACCTACTACAATTGAACTAGAAATAAAGAAAGACACATAAAACTCTTTATGGAGCTGGTTCTTCAATCTGGTTCATGTAGCTTCTGGTTTGCATACTTGAATCACACACGAACTGCTTGCAAAAAGCCTTGCTATTTTGCTCCCAATTCACGTTTAACTTCTGCGTTTTTGTGCAACACTTTAATGTGAGAACCTCCTGCAATTTATAGAGTCAGTAGATGAAGAAATAACTAGAGTTCTGATGCAACTCTTCCTTGGTGGAAGAGTTCTAGTTGATTTCAACTTCTAACTCCTTCCCTATCTTGGATAGTGTTCTCTTTGATTAAGGACTCCTTCTCCTTATCAATTATGTAACCTTTTCGATGAGGAGATATTAAATACACCAAGTTAAGCTTATCTCCTTCACGTGCATCCCACATTCTTGAATCTGCCCGTTTTTGTGAACCTGAGGGATGGACCACTAGATGGACCTGGTTCATGTCTGAGTTCCTTTGTCAGTATTCAAAACTAACCTTTACTTGGGCCAACAAATTCCCCCTTTTTGATGATGACAAACACTGTGCTTTTCATACACTTAGGCCCTGCCAGAACTCAGCTCAAACATCAACACAATGTTAGAAACATTTTTCCTTTATATCACTTATCATCAAGGACCAGGTACATTAGGTTATAAACATGTCACGACCCCAAACCCGGTCGTGATGGCGCCCAACACTAATGCTAGGCAAGCCCGACCATTTACTCTCTCAACCCGAGCACAAAGCTCAAAACCAATTAATCAGGTACTTAAAATTAAATATTAATACTTATAGTTGAAATACTCAATTAAAATAATACGAAATACTGACATAAACTGTAACTCCCAAAGACCTGGGGTCATGAGTCTAGAGCCTCTAACTAATACAGAGTCAAGAATCCTCAAAATAAGTATGTTCTAAAGTACGGAAATAATAAAGGGATAAGGGATGAGTCGGGTCCTGCGGACGTCATAGCAGCTACCTCGACCACTCCTGGAACTCTGGAAACCAGCGGCTAGCTCAACTAAGCTCCCGAAGTACCTGAAGATAAGAAATCCACGAAATGCCACAAAGTAAAGCTAAAACTAACAGTCCAACACCTAACTACGAACCAACAACAAAACAACTTAAAATATATCAGTCAAGTATAATGTAAGGATGCAATGCAATGCACATGACCGCTACGGCGCGTAGCCCGATCCATTTAACGTCGACGGTGCTCACTGGGGGTGTGTACAGACTCCGGAGGGGCTCCTTCAGCCCAAGCGCAATATAATCATACCATTCGCTGCGGCGTGCTGCCCGATCCATACTCAGTCCACAATATGCATATGAGTCACGTAACAGATTCAATTAATTTCCCAATTTCCAATTTATTTAGAAGAATATACTTTAGATTTTTAACTTCAGGAAAAGTGACTTAGCATTTCATAACAGTGATTACACACAGGACTGAGATCAATGATTATACAAAGCATGCTATCACAATGACATTCATCCTCTAAGGATGCTACAGATCGGCACAAGGCCCCAAACACGGCAATAAGCCCAGATATATTCCATGCAGGGTGCGTATCAGTCGCCAATATAGAAACATTCTTGTTCGGGATGGACCAAGTCACAATCCCCGGTCATAACCAATCCCGCACCTGCCATGGGGTGCGAGTCACGCCCTACAATAGCGTCACAATGTGAT
>NW_017671561.1:53047-59122 GCF_001879085.1 Nicotiana attenuata | reverse complement strand
GGGTCATGAGTCTAGAGCCTCTAACTAATACAGAGTCAAAAAAATCCTCAAAATAAGTATGTTCTAAAGTACGGAAATAATAAAGGGATAAGGGACGAGTCGGGTCCTGCGGACGTCATAGCAGCTACCTCGACCACTCCTGGAACTCTGGAAACCAGCGGCTAGCTCAACTAAGCTCCCGAAGTACCTGAATCTGCACACAAGGTGCAGGGAGTAGGGGGTGAGTACTACCAACTCAGTGAGTAATAAGCATATAAAATGTCTGAAGATAAGAAATCCACGAAATGCCACAAAGTAAAGCTAAAACTAACAGTCCAACACCTAACTACGAACCAACAACAAAACAACTTAAAATATATCAGTCAAGTATAATGTAAGGATGCAATGCAATGCACATGACCGCTACGGCGCGTAGCCCGATCCATTTAACGTCGACGGTGCTCACTGGGGGTGTGTACAGACTCCGGAGGGGCTCCTTCAGCCCAAGCGCAATATAATCATACCATTCGCTGCGGCGTGCTGCCCGATCCATACTCAGTCCACAATATGCATATGAGTCACGTAACAGATTCAATTAATTTCCCAATTTCCAATTTATTTAGAAGAATATACTTTAGATTTTTAACTTCAGGAAAAGTGACTTAGCATTTCATAACAGTGATTACACACAGGACTGAGATCAATGATTATACAAAGCATGCTATCACAATGACATTCATCCTCTAAGGATGCTACAGATCGGCACAAGGCCCCAAACACGGCAATAAGCCCAGATATATTCCATGCAGGGTGCGTATCAGTCGCCAATATAGAAACATTCTTGTTCGGGATGGACCAAGTCACAATCCCCAGTCATAACCAATCCCGCACCTGCCATGGGGTGCGAGTCACGCCCTACAATAGCGTCACAATGTGATAAGCCGGGGTTTCAAACCCTCAGGCAATCATATACACCAACTACTCACCTTTAACCGGCCGTAGACTGGTCCGCAATGCCTTTTGCCTTTGTATCGACCTCCTCGCACGTCGAATCTAGTCAAAATCACAGCGAATACATAAATATGGGTTGAAGAAACATAACCCAATCAAAAATACTCGAAAAGTACTAAAATTTCACGAAGTTGGTAAAACCCGAGCCCCGGGCCCACTTCTCGAAAAATTCCGAAAATCACACCAACGGATTCCTCGTCTCGCCACGAGTCCGTGCATATAAAGTTTACCGAAAACGGAGCTCAAATGGCCTTTCAAATCCTAAAAATTCGTTTTCAAAAACCAAGCCCTAGTTCTTCACAGTTTCTACCCACTTTCATGAATTTGAGTGTTGATTCTTCCATAAAATGGTGTTTTCTAGTCAAGAGACTTACCTCAAATCAATACCCGTTGAAATCCCCGTCAAAATCGATCAAAAAGCTCTCAAGGCGGTGTAAAAATGGTGGAAAAATGATGGGTTTCGCGACTGAAATAACCCTTAAAACTATTCTGTCCGCCCAGTCTTTCCTCTATGCGATCGCAACACTACTAATGCGATCGCATATCACAATCTCAAACCTCCCAAAAATTCCTTCTACGCGATCGCAGAACACCCCTTGCGATCGCAGNTAAAAAGCTCGTACTTGGACGGAGTAAAAAAATGGTGAAAAAATAATATGGGTCGCGGATATAAGGGTTTTAAACATTCTGCCAGATTACTGTAGCGACCCCTATGCGATCGCATCACTACCCCTGCGATCGCATAGGCCAAAATTTCCAGGCCCTCAATTCCTCTTACGCGATCGCAGGACAGGCCATGCGATCGCATAGCACTGTCTCCCCCTTCTACGCGATCGCATTACTTCCCACGCGACCATACTGCCCAATCTCCTCAACCTATGCGATCGCAGATCCCTATAAGCGATCGCATAGAGCAAATCTTCATCCCCCTCTGAACCTTCTATGCAATCGCAGGCATACCTACGCGATCGCATAGAGGAAAAATTCCTCTGCAATTTCTGCTGCACTTTTTCATGTTCAAAACTCCCTGTTAGCCTTCCGAAATCACCCCGAGGCCCTCGGGACCTCAACCAAATGCACAGATATGTTCTATTACTTCATTCAAACTTGCTCGTAACATAAAAACACTATCATAAACACCAAAATCATCGAATTACCACGGATTCAAGCCTAAGTTAAACTAAAACTTCCGAAACTTGCATTTGACCAAAAACCCGACCTAAACACCTCCGAACGACCTTAAAATTTGTAGACATATCCAACATCACCTAACGAAGCTACTAAAACTCTCGGAATTCCATTCCGACCCTCGGATCAAAATCTCACCTACCAACCGGAATTCGCCAAAATTCAACCTTAGCCAATTCAAGCCTAATTCTACACCTGACCTCCAAATTGAATTCCGACTTCACTCCTAAGTCACAAATCATCCCCCGAAGCTACCCGAACCACCGGAACTCACATCCGAGCCCTCTAACTACATAGTCAACTTCCGATTGACTTTTTCTAAAGCAAGCTTCCTTCAAAAAGGCTAAGTGCCATATTTCCAACTAGAACCAATCCAATTCTACCCGATCAACTCAAATACTGATATTAAATCATGGAGGGACATAATATGGGGGAAATGGGGCGGTAACTCACATGACGACGGGCCGGGTCATCACAAAACATCACTGTTCAAAGTGTAAACATCACTTGTTTAAAGCACAACCTTTTTCCCCCTTTTGGCATAATCGAAAAGTTGCATAAAAAATGTGAGATAACCAGATTTTAAAGCTTACTCATGGCCACTGGGGCTACTTCAAATGCAATCATGAATTAATCATCATAGATCAAGCTAAGAATTTTAACCATCAAAGAAATATAAACTAACAGTTAGAGCAAAAACAGTGAATTTTATTAATGATTGATAAGATTCTACCACAAAGCATAAGAAGAAATAAAAATACTGAAAACATGAGCAAAAGAAACAAAGTCCCGAATTGGGTCACTGGTTGATCTACACTAGGTTAGGATTTAAGGCTTGGAAGAGGTAGGGGCTGGGTTATTTTCTTGGAGAAGTTTCAGCATGTCTTGAAGAGTTCCATCATTCTTCTCCTTTTCCCTTGCAAGTTCAGTTCTGAGAACATCTCTCTCAAATTCTGCCTAAACCAATCGTGTCTTCAGCGTTCCTATCTCAATATCCTTTGCCTCACTCTCCTGTACCAAGACTCTGGCTTTGCTATTGATAGGTGTCTTTTTAAATGAACCGGGTTCATTAGGAATGACATTGACTTCATA
Source organism: Nicotiana attenuata (assembly GCF_001879085.1). NCBI lineage: Eukaryota > Viridiplantae > Streptophyta > Magnoliopsida > Solanales > Solanaceae > Nicotiana > Nicotiana attenuata. Next base: position 55,852 of record NW_017671561.1, on the reverse strand, counting down.
ATCGCAAGCAAGTAGAGTATTAACCCCACTTATTCGTAGGTACCTTGAAATGTGCAAGCATAGTTGTGAGAATGAAACCATAGGGAATGGCATGAGTTTTGGTGCCATTGATAACTCTATCAGTAGGTCCGCGAGGGTTTCCTATTCAGATGGAACAGGTTCATCTATAACTATTCCAAGTTGAACCAACCCCTCAGCAGCTTCGCCAGACCCACTTCCCCCTGTTTTGCTCACACTCTCTTCTATTTCAGTAAATTCCTCTCCCTAAACAACCATTGCACCAGTTTCTTTTGTTCGACCAACAGGAGTGGGTGAAGAATCAACCACTCTTTTACCCTTTCCCCTTACCGCACTCCTAGCACCCTTGCTCTCTTTTTCTTTTTCTTTATTTTTTACCACCAACTTCTCCAGATTCTGTAGTCTCAACACCTGCTATAGATCCTACCAGTACAAATCTATTCTCTAAATTTGCAGCCACTTCAAAAATTGTCTCAGGAGTAACTTTAGAATCAGAAGATACCTGTTCAATTTCGGAATACCTACTTTCTTCCCCTTTAGTAGCAGACTTAAATGAATCTTCAGATTTTTGGGATTCTTCTTCCCTACCTGCTTTCAATTGCTTGTTTATTTTCTTGAGCTGCTCTCCTTCAGCGACAATCTTACGAGCCATCATCTTTTCTTAGAGATTGGTGTTGTAGAAGGTGTGGAAGTGGTTTCCTGTGGTGGTGATGAAGGATTTTCAGAGGTGTTTGACATATCTGGGCTAGGGTATGGAAGAGAAGAGAGTTAGACTGTGTTTGGAAGATGAAAGAAGAATGAGAGTTTTTGACGTCTTGAGAGAGATGAGGTAAGGAATACACTAAAGCTGATCAATATACAGGGAATAATTGATGGGGTAACTACAACTTTTCAGACTCTTAGAAGTTTAATCAAACTAAAATTCAGTTTTGAAGAGACGTTGGAGTGTATCCTTAGAATCTAGGTACTTCCATTTGGTTGGGACTCTTTTGAATAGGACTGGTTCACTTGTAACGGATAAGTCCAAAAGGAGTTTGGTATTTGGTAGGACTCTGCTCATGATCCAAATATAGTTATTTTAAATTATGCAGAGTGTAGAAAACATACTGTGTTACCTTGATGAACCAGGTTCTCCACTCATAATTCTCTTGTGTGAGTCTAAATTTGCCAAAATAGAGAAAATATCATTAGAGATTAATGAGTCATTTTAACACATGGCACAAGAGTATAATATGGAAAGTATGAAACTGAGCAAGATTTAATCTAATTATACACAATTTAGAGACTTTCTAACCAAATTTTTTTTTTAATTTTTTTTTCATTCTTTTTTTTTTCGTTTAACCTTGAACTGGTCCTTTTAGGTGATCTTTAAATCATCCCTAATTCCAACCTGTTCCTCTCAAAGTGATCTCTACCTAAGGCTTTTGTGAAGATGTCAGCAATTTGCTTGTCAGTAGCACAAAATTCCATAGTGATCAAGCCTTTCTCATAGTTGTCCCTCAAAAAATGGTGTCTAACATCTATGTGCTTAGTTCTCTTATGATGAACCGGATTCTTAGTACTAATAGCACTAGTGTTATCAAAGAAAATAGGGATGCAACCAACATCAATTCCAAAGTTCAATATTGGTTGTTTGATCCACAACAATTGAGCACAATCATGAAGCAGCAACAACATACTTAGCTTCAGCAGTAGATAAGGCCATTGAATTTTGCTTTTTGATAGCCCATGACACAAGACATGAACCAAGGAAGTGTGCCATACCTGAGGTGCTCTTCCTATCCAAAAGAAACCTGCATAATCAGCGTGAGCATATCCCACTAGTTTAAAATTACTACCTTTTGGATACCAAAGGCAAAGGTCAGTGGTGCCTTTCAAGTATCTCAATAATCTCTTGACAACAGTCCAGTGAGACTTCTTTGGATTTGCTTGAAATCGAGTACAAGACCTCTACTGAAAACAATGTTAGGTCTGTTAGCAGTAAGATACAAAGGAGAACCAATCATTCCCCTATACAACTTCTGATCAACAGATGAACCAGGTTCATCTATATCTAATTTCGTGGATGTTGCACTAGGAGTGTCAATTTCTTTGGATGTTCCTTCCTGGTATTGTTACTAAGTAATATGTTCATGGACAGGTTCCCTCGAGGTTTGAGGATCAGTTCCTCTCTAGTCAGTTCCCCCTGTCATGTTGCCATGGGTGGAAGGACCTGTTCCATCACATGTTCCTTCCTGTGATGCTTCTGCAGGCTGGACTATGGTTTCACCATTTGAATTTCTTATCAGCCCAATCTCTTCATTATCTTTCTCCTGCTTCTCAGAAAGAATGTTAGTTTTAAATAACATATACTTTTTTCTACACACATAGTTCTTTTACTGTATATCTTATAAGCTTTACTATGTGAAGAATATCCCAAGAATACTCCCTCATCACTTGTGGGATCATACTTACCTAGGGAGTCTTTGCCATTATTGTGCATAAGGCACTTGCATAGAAATGCCCTAAGATGGGATATATTTAGCTTTCTCCCTTTAAGTGACTCATAGGGAATCTTCTTAACAAGAAGTCTAGTCATGCAACTATTTATGATGTAGCATGCAAAATTCAGCAAACTTAGCATTTTCGAATTCAGTTCCATGATAGACCTAATTGATGCAAATTGATTACCTAGTTGTTTCTGAGTTTTTCTAACAAAAGAAGTAAACATGTCAAATGCTTCATCTTTAGATGTTAAAAATAATGTCCAAGTAAACCTAGAGTAATCATCAACAAGCACCATCACAT
>NW_017671561.1:29906-50612 GCF_001879085.1 Nicotiana attenuata | reverse complement strand
TTCTTCTAGGTGTACTTATTACTACTGTTTGCGGAATTAAAAGTACATAAAATAAAGAACACAGAGATTTTACGTGGAAAACACCTGGCTCAAAAGGTGAAAAAACCACGACCTACTACTCAGTAGGATTTTCCCAAAGTTCCACTAAAATCACTGAGCCAAAAACTGCATTTACAAAACTCTTTGTAAACCTAAGGATTAACTCTAATCCCGTTGTGGCAACCAGCCTCTAACTGCTGCGACAACTTCAAGTTAACTCTAACTTGAATACTCAAAATACCTATTACAATTGCTTCTAGATAAAGCTGAAAGGTACAATATGAAACACCTACTACAATTGAACTAGAAATAAAGAAAGACACATAAAACTCTTTATGGAGCTGGTTCTTCAATCTGGTTCATGTAGCTTCTGGTTTGCACACTTGAATCACACACGAACTGCTTGCAAAAAGCCTTGCTATTTTGCTCCCAATTCACGTTTAACTTCTGCGTTTTTGTGCAACACTTTAATGTGAGAACATCCTGCAATTTATAGAGTTAGTAGATGAAGAAATAACTAGAGTTCTGATACAACTCTTCCTTGGTGGAAGAGTTCTAGTTGATTTCAACCTCTAACTCCTTCACTATCTTGGATAGTGTTCTCTTTGATTAAGGAGTCCTTCTCCTTATCAATTATGCAAATTTTTCGATCAGGAGATATTAAATATACCAAGTTAAGCTTATCTCCATCACGTGCAACCCACATGCTTGAATCTGCCCGTTTTTGTGAACCGGAGGGATGGACCACTGGATGGACCTGGTTCATGTCTGAGTTCCTTTGTCAGTCTTCAAAACTAACCTTTACTTGGGCCAACATGAACCTATTTTTTGTAAATGAAAATTTTATAAAGACTCATGTGATAAGTAAGCAACTAATGGTAGTGTAGATTGATAATGATTTATTTATATGCACATAGTATGTCGAAGCGGTTAAATTATGAGGAACTCATTAAAGTGACTAATTTGTGTGCAAATGTAGCAAGTGATTGAATATGTGAAATTGTTGAGGTAATGAATTGTATACCAGTTGTAGGGATAGTTGTAATTGTGTAATGGTACTTGGAATTGTGTTTTGGGGGCTCTCTGACAGGTAGATAAGCTTAATTACAAAGGAAACTCTGGCAAAATTTTTCTAAAATATGGTAGTTAGTGAAATTGGGAGTCTGCATATCATGTTTTCAAAACCAACTGATTTTTTTCAAAATCCTCATTCGAGGACGAATGATTTTAAGTGGGGGAGAATGTAAGGCCCCGTGAAATATTATGCTCAAAACCCCGTAGCTCCCAGGGTCAGGTTCCGAATATGTGTTGGGAATGTGTAAAACTCTTTCGGACCCATTATGCTGATCTATGTATTTAAAAATTAAAGAACCAAGTTTTTCCAGAAAAGTGCTATTTTGCGGTCCAGAATGCGGTCGCAAATCAAGTATGCAGACCGCATTTCTGCCGCATAATGAGTCAGCGATTTGGTTAAAATTAAGGTCAAAATGCGGTCCATTATGCGACCGCATAACTGATATGCGGACTGCATTTCCACCGCAAAGTGAGTCAGCGTGTCAGTCAAATTTGAGGTCAAAAATGCGGTGCATTATGCGGACCGCATTTCCGCCGCATACCCAAATAGTGGAATCAGGTTTTTGGAACACTTTTTGCGGTCCATTCAGCGGACCGCATTGCGGTCCTGACTAGGACCCCTAATTTTCTAAATTTTAAACCCGACCCCCTTTTTAATAAAACACCCCAACCCCCTCATTTTAACAAGTTTCTGAACAAAATAAGAGCGAGGGAGGAGGGGTTCTTGAGAGAGAGAGTTCATCTTCTTCAAATTGATTCTTCAAAACTATCCGGGCCGGGAAATTTCAAAGCAAGTGTCTTCGTCCCCATTCTTGCAGGTAAAATCCCTAACCCATTTTCATTAACTTTCAGGTTTAATTAAGGGGGGGAAAGGGTCTCATGCATTGGTTCTTGATAATAGAGGTTGAAACATTCATGCATGTTTTTTAGAACTTAAAATCTGGTAAGAGGGATTGGGTAGGAGTAAAGCATTGTATAAAGGAGGGTTAATAACCTAAATGTGTTCGAATAGTGATTTTGAACTTTGATTTTGAGAATATGTGTTAATTTGTGCACTAGATTGATGTTTCTAGGCTTTTTGGTGAAGTTGAAAGTAGAAATTAAAAAGGGATACGGCTCCAGGTATGTATGGCTAACTTTGACCTTTGTAAAATCACCTTGTTNCTTTTACTTTTCAAGTACCATCCTTTCCACCAGAAATGACCCATTTCACTACCAATTCCTACCCTCAACAACCCCGGTATGATTTTACCGCGGGACAAGAGAAAACTACAAAAACCCCGAGCAAGAAGAAATCACTCGGAAGATGAGGAGCATGGAATAGAGCCTCAAGAATATACAAGGCTTAAGTGGTCAAAAGAGCGTATCCTATGCTGATTTGTGTATGTTCCCACATGTTCACCTACCCCTGGGTTTTAAAACTCCCAAGTTCGAGAAGTACGATGGGCACGGGGACCCCATAGCCCACCTCAAGAGGTACTGCAATCAGCTGAGAGGGGCAGGTGGGAAAGAGGAGCTTCTCATGGCTTATTTTGGAGAAAGTCTAGTGGGCATTGCATCCGAGTGGTACATAGATCATGACATATCTCGTTGGCACATTTGGGATGATTTGGCCCGAGATTTTGTCAGGCAGTTTCAGTACAACATAGACATAGATCCCGACATGAATTTCCTGTCAAATCTCAGAAAGAAGTCATCAGAAAGTATCCGAGAATATGCTGTTAAACGGCGCGAACAAGAGGCCAGGGTGAAGCCCCCGATGGATGAGACTGAAATGGTTAGTGTTTTTCTACAAGCCTAAGAGGCTGACTACTTTCAGAATATGGTATCTGCAATGGGGAAACCGTTTGCTGAGGCCATCACGATTGGTGAGATGGTCGAGAATGGTCTGAAAACAGGGCGCATATTGAGCCAATCTGCAATAAGAGCTACGTCTCAAGCAATTCAAAGCGGGTCCGGAGGTGTAGCAAACAGAAAGAAGAAGGAAGAAGTGGCGATGGCGGCTTCAGGTCTGAGAAACCCCCGTCCACCCAGAGGTTACTTCCCTCCAAGCACCCCACAACATTATTATCCTCACCGGGATGTGGCTTATGTTATGGCTCCCCAGCCTTACGCAGTGATGAACGCCCAGCCATACGCTCGGCCACAACAACAGTTTAACCAAAACCGAGCTCCGCTTCCTAGAAATAACCCTCCTCACCAAGCTCCGTATAAACCCCGACCTCCACAAAATAATTTCCCATACAATGCTCGTGCTCGAGAGCCACCCAGAAGAGCAAACTTCACGCCTATTGGTGAATCCTACTCTAGCCTTTTCCCTAAACTGGTCCAATTGGGGTTTTTGCAACCCGTACCCCAAACCAGCAAAACCCGGAATTGCCCTCCTACCGACATGGTGTTCGATGTGCTTACCACTCAGGAGCGGAGGGGTATGACACTGAAGACTGTTGGACTCTAAAAGGGAAGTTGAAAAACTAATAGAGCAAAAACGCATAGTGCTGAAAGATGAAGAGATTCCTAATGTGACCAATAACCCATTACCGACTCATAATAACGGGCCGGTTATTGGAATGATTTGCGAAGATAAGGAGTTTGATCCCGCCTTGAAAGCCATCATTGCCATCGTTGATGTTGAAAAGAAGCCAAGGGCTACTGCAAAGCAATACAAAGGGGAAACAAGAGTAAATCCACCCCTCAAAGTGCACAAAAGACAATGGAAACCAAAACAGGGGCAGTACCCCCTAAAGATGCCATTCTTTATGTTCCTCGGGGTCACAAGAAAGAACAAATGACATTGAGCCCTCCAAAAAGGTTCGAGTTGAACAAGGGACCTAAGATGTACGTGCCTAAAAGGGCCTATGTGGTACGGGGGCCAGTAATTTCACCAAGGCTGAATGAGCCCGTGGTTACTAGCCGCGCACCATAGAAGCCCATGACAGACTCCACTGCAGTCCCATGGAATTATAACAAAGCGGTAGTGACATACAAGGGAAAAGAGGTCCTAGGGGAAGCAAATGAAACTAACCCAGCTGAGAAATACCTTAACTTGGAGGATTTGAACAAAGCCAAAAAGAAGTGTTTCCCACTCAAGAAGCCCGTCAGTGCTGAGGAGGCCGAAGAATTCTTCCGTAAAATGAAAACTACGGACTACGAGGTAATAGACCAACTCCGAAAGTCTCCTTCACAGGTCTCACTCCTGTCTCTACTGGTGAGCTCAATCGAGCATTAGAAAATGTTTATAAAGACCCTCAATGAAGCTTATGTTCCGATTGAAACCACTGTTGAACAACTGGAAAGGATGGCAGAAAGATTCTTCGCAGTCAACCAAATTTCATTTGGCAAGAACGATTTGCCCCCGGAAGGGGCTGCCCACAACAAAGCCCTTCATTTGACAGTTAAATGTGAGGGGTACTATGTGAAAAGAGTCATGCTGGATGGCAGATCTGGAGTTGATATCTGCCCTCTCTCAACATTGCAAATAATTGAGATTGGGACTTAGAGAATCAGGCCTTACAATGTCTGTGTGCGTGCCTTTGATGGCATCAAGAGAGACACCATAGGCGAGATCGATTTGATTCTGACTATCGGTCCTATGGATTTCGAGGTGACATTTCAGGTCCTCGGCGTGGATACTATAATTTCCTCTTGGGAAGGCCTTGGATTCACGCGGCAGGGGCCGTACCTTCCACTCTCCACCAAATGGTGAAATTTGAATATGAAGATCAGGAGATCGTGGTGCACGGAGAGGATGAGCAATCAATTTATAGGGACCCGTCAGTCCCGTGTCTTGAAGCTAGGGAAGGTAGCAAGCATATAGTCTATCAAGCTTTCGAGGTTGTGGTCGCAGATCAATGTGAAGAAGGAAGCCCGTGTACCCAACCCTTTCTCTCAAATGCGCCAATTATGGTTGCTAATGAAATGATCAGGCATGGTTATAAGCCCGGGAAGGGGCTCGGGACATCCTTGCAAGGTATAACAGAACCTATCACGCTGGCTGCTAGCGAGAAGTTCTTTGGTGTGGGTTTTCAAGCCAGACCAGCTGATGTAACATGGGCAAATGAGTGAAAGAACAATGGTTGGGTCCTGCCTCAGCCCATCCTGCATCTTTTCAAAACATTCGTCAAGCCCAAGTACACAGAAGAGGAAGATGAGGCCTTTAAGGCCGAAGAAATTGAAGAAATCTGTGGGGCCATGAGGCATATGTTGTATGAAACTCACATGGTCCAGCCGGGAGAAGGCTCGAGCACTGCTGAGGTGCAATACATGGGGCCCAATGCCAAGTTGCAAAACTGGAAGGCTACTCCGTTCCCAGTCAGGCGGGAATCCCGGTAGTCCAGTCTTGCCACCTTTTCTACATCACGAGTTATTCCAAGGTGTAACTCGGATGTTTCTTTTAGTTTATTGTCTTTAAAATTCCAATGTAAACCCTGCTATCTTCAAAAATTCAATGAAATGAAATCAATATTTTATCGTTCATGAATCTCTTTCTTTACTCTTTCTGATTTTTATTAATTTTTCTTATTTTCTTCTTTCGGTTCTAATATTGCAGCTTTAAATAACATGACATGCTTGCGGACTTCATGCCCAGATCCAAACACGTTGTGTAATTGCGAAATAATTAATCAAGAACCCGAATACGATGAAGATGAGGCTTTTAGGAAAATAAACCGAGAATTGGAACAATTTGAGAATAAGCCTAAGCCAAATCTAAATGAAACAGAGTCGTGTTAATATGGGTAGTTCAGAAGAGGTCCAAGAAACCATGATAAGCATTCACACAGATGAAAGAACTAGGCATGCACTGATCCAACTTTTATTTGAATTCAAAGATGTGTTTGCTTGGTACTATGATGATATGCTATGGTTAAGTGTTGATCTAGTAGTGCACAAATTGCCAACTTACCCCGATTGTCCCCCTGTCCAGCAAAAACAAAGAAAGTTCGAAACTGACATTAGTGACAAGATCAAAGAAGAGGTCACCAAACAATTAAAAGCGGGAGTGATCCGAGCGGTACGATACACCACGTGGTTGGCTAATGTGGTCCCAGTGCCAAAGAAAGACGGTAAAACTCCTGTGTGTTGACTATCGGGATCTGAACAAAGCAAGTCCCAAGGACAATTTCCCTTTGCCAAACATCCACATCCTCATTGACAACTCTACCAAACATGAGATATAGTCTTTCGTGGATTGTTATGCTGGATATCATCAGGTCTTGATGGATGAAGAAGATGTGGAAAAGACAAACTTCACCACACCCTAGGGCACCTATTGTTACAGGGTCATGCCTTTTGGTTAGAAGAACGCTGGGGCAACCTACATGAGAGCTATGACTACCATCTTTCATGACATGATGCACCAAGAAATCGAGGTGTATGTGGACGATGTGATCATTAAGTCCAAGACGCAGGATGACCATGTTCGGGACCTGAGAAAGTTCTTTGAGCGTCTGCGCAAGTATGTCTTGAAACTAAACCCGGCTAAATGTGCATTTGGAGTTCCGTCAGGAAAACTTTTGGGATTTATAGTCAGTCGAAGGGGCATTGAGTTAGATCTAATGAAGATAAAATTTATTCGGGATTTACCTCCTCCGAGGACCAAGAAAGAGGTCATGAGCTTGTTGGGAAGGTTTAATTACATCAGCCGGTTCATTGCCCAGTTGACTTCTACATGTGAGGCCATATTCAAGCTGTTGAAAAAAGACGCAGCGATTAAATGGACAGATGAGTGTCAAGAAGCCTTCGACAAAATCAAAGAATATCTATTGAATCCGCCAGTCTTAGTCCCACCCGAACCTGGGAGGCCATTGTTTTTGTATTTGACAGTTTTGGAGAATTCCTTCGGCTGTGTCCTCGGGAAACATGATGTAACTGTGAAGAAAGAGCAGGAAATCTACTATTTGAGCAAGAAGTTCACTAGCTACGAAGCCAAATACACTCTGTTAGAAAGGACTTGCTGCGCCCTAACTTGGGTCGCTCAGAAGCTTAGGCATTACTTGTTGGCCTACACCACTTACCTCATCACCAAATTGGATCCGTTAAAGTATATATTCCAGAAGCCGATGCCCACAGGGAGGTTGGCAAAATGGCAAATCCTGCTCACCGAGTTCGACATAGTCTATGTCACTCGCACTGCAATGACAGCTCAAGCTCTAGCGGATCACCTAGCTGAAAACCCTGTTGATGATGAATATCAGCCTTTATGTACTTACTTTTCGGACGAGGAAGTGATTTCAGTTGAGGTAATTTCAGAGGACGCCAATTCTTGGAAAATGTTCTTCGATGGAGCAGTGAACGCAAAAGGTGTCGGGATTGGGGCAATCTTGATTTCATCCACCAGTCAGCACTATCCAGCCACAGCCCGACTTCGGTTTTTCTGCTCAAACAACACTACTGAGGGAGAATGGGAAACTCGGGATGTCAAACTTATACCATACAGACAACATGTGGAAGATCTTAGAAAACGGTTCAAATCCGTCGAGTTCAGGTACGTCCCTCGGTTTCACAATGAGCTAGCCGATGCACTCGCTACTTTGGCCTCGATGTTGTCAAATCCACGCAATGTCCACATTGACCCATTGGAAATCCAAATCCGAGAAAGGCATGGCTATTGCAATACGATTGAGGTGGAGCCGAATGTTCAGCCTTGGTACCATGATATCAAGAGGTTTTTGAAAACAAAGGAGTATCCCGAGCAGGCCAGTGGAGATCAAAAGAGAACCATTAGAAGGCTCGCCGGTGGTTTTTTCTTGAGAGGAGAAGTTTTGTACAAAAGGACTCCAGATTTGAATCCTTTGAGATGTGTGGATGCCCAAGAGGCCGGAAGAATCATGAATGAAGTACACGCAGGAGTATGCGGACCTCATATGAATGGATACGTCCTTGCAAAGAAAATCCTCCGAGCAGGGTATTACAGGATTACCATGGAAAAGGATTGCTTCAGCTTCGTCCGAAAATGTCATCAGTGTCAGGTACACGGTCACCTGATTCATGCACCACCTTCAGAACTGCATCCTATGTCGACACCATGGCCGTTCGTCGCTTGGGGTATGGATGTCATTGGGCCAATCGAGCCAAAAGCTTCAAATGGGCATAGATTCATATTGGTTGCCATCGATTACTTCACAAAATGGGTTGAAGCAGTCACTCTCAAAGCTGTCACTAAGAAAGCAGTGGTAGACTTCATGCACTCCAACATCATTTACCGTTTTGGTATCCCTACAACCATCATTACGAACAATGCTGCGAACTTGAATAGTCACTTGATGAGGGAGATATGCGAATAATTTAAGATCACGCATCGGAATTCTACCCCTTATCGGCCCAAAGCTAACGGTGCCGTTGAAGCAGCAAACAAGAACATCAAAAAGATTCTTAGAAAGATGATCCAGAGTTCTAGACAATGGCATGGGAAGTTGCCGTTTGCATTATTGGGATATCGCACAACCGTGCGCACATCGATTGGAGCAACACCCTATCTATTGGTTTACAGAACTGAAGCCGTAATACCCTCAGAAGTTGAAATCCCATCTCTCCGAATCATCGTTGCAGCTGAGATTGAGGATAGTGAGTGGGTCAAAACTCACCTAGAACAGTTAACCCTGATTGATGAAAAGCGAATGGCCGCAGTCTGCCACGAGCAATTGTATCAACAAAGAATAGTCGTGCCTACAACAAGAATGTGCGGCCCAGGAACTTTGAAGTGGGGCAACTCATTTTGAGACGTATTCTCCCTCACCACTAGGAAGCAAAAGGAAAGTTCGCTCCAAACTGGAAAGGCTCATACAATATACGAAAATTGTTGCCAAAAGGGGCGTTGTACTTAGGAGACATTGAAGGAAATGATCCAGAAACAGCTGTAAATGCAGATGCAGTCAAAAGGTACTACGTTTAATCCTTCTGCAACATCGATATTACCCGATTGGGATGAGGAATGCTTTCATTCTCGCTACCCCAAACACTTCAACCCTTTGCTAACCCTTTGAGCCGGCTACCTTTATTTGATTACCCTCTTTGGAACCCGGAAACGTTTGTAAAAAAAATCAAAAAAAATCAAAATCAAAAATAAGAAAAAAAACAAAATCAAAAAACAAAGTTCCCTGAACTACGGTCGACTTGATTCCGATAGGATAAATAGGCAGCCTCTCTCTAGGGTTCAGTCACACCAAAACAAAAATCCAAATTTCCCCAAAAGTGAAACTGAGGCAGATGTTATAATGGTTCGGCGATGATCCCGCCTGAATGGTACCAAAGTTGTAATTCAATCCAAATTCTTTTTACCCCAAATCCTGTTATGGTCCTTCTAATCAATCAGTGAGAATGTTCAAGGATCCGAGAATGTGGTAATTTGGATCTGATGCAACAAGATGAGAGAAATAACATGAGAGAGTCTTAATGGTGAAAACCCACACGGGCACTGTAAGGTGATGGTGAGCAGAGAAACTGAACACGAGAGAGTCTTGTTAGTGAAAACTCGCAAAGAGCACTATAAGGCGACGGTGAGAAGAGAAATGAGAGAGGTCAATTGGCGAAAACCCGCAAAGGGTGCCATTGATCGAAAAGAAGGAATACCTTACAACCATTCGCACTGAAAGAGTCCTGGAAAGGTTTCTCGGTCTTAAAACACGAGTTATGATGGGTTTATGAGAGATTGGATAGTTGCGCAGATCGGGTGTCCAGTCCAAGAAGCATGTCATGTCTATTGAAGTCTGCATACACTCCAGATAAGTCCTTCTTTCTTCCCCCGAAAGGGACCTTCTTGTTAAATTCATTATCCTATCTTTTGTTTACTTTTCTTTGAACCCCTTTCGGTTTAATTCTTCTCCGAAACTAATACAAAGAAAATGTGGCAAGATTGGTTTTACAGGGTTCTGCTTAACAAAAGCCAAATTCAAGGCAAAGCACCCAGCCTCAGCAGGTGCATCGAGTCGATCTCGACTGGCCATGATGGCTGATTCTTCAAAGTTAAAATTCTGGAAAAGGAAAGAAATCCAAAGTCAAGTGCCCATAAAGGCAAAATAAGAGGAAAGGGCCAAAGCCCCACACGGGCAAACCATCGTATGAAAGTTTGGAAAGTCAAAATCCCTGGTTCTAAAAGAGAGATCGGTCTCCAGAAAGGCAGCGAGCAGTAAAGGATTTCATCAAAAGAGTTGCGACAAGATCAAAACAATCAAGGCCACAAAACCAACCACCGTTTCAAACTAACAATTGTTCTTTGTTTGAAAACAGGAAACAGCTGTAATTAAAAGCAACCTTGCAAGAAGCAGGTGCCACCAAAAAAGAAACTGCACAAGGGCTAGAAACAGCTTTGCAGCAGCAATCCAAAAAAGGGAAGTCCCTTCCAAAATTCTTTCCCGCATTCATTCATTCCATAAATAAATAAATAAATAAATAGAAAAGAGCAGAAAAATTCAAAATCACGAAAGCCTAGGGTCCCCAATCTCTAGCTACCTTTTTGTTTTAGACATAGGGTCTCCACTCCCTAGTCGTCTTTCTAACATAGGGTCTCCACTCCCTAGTTGAGTTTATTTTTAGACATAGGGTCTCCACTCCCTAGTCGCCTTTCCAACATAGGGTCTCCACTCCCTAGTTGAGTTCATTTAAGACATAGGGTCTCCACTCCCTAGTCTCCTTTTCCAACATAGGGTCTCCACTCCCTAGTTGAGTTTATTTTTAGACATAGGGTCTCCACTCCCTAGTCGCCTTTCCAACATAGGGTCTCCACTCCCTTATTAATTTTATTTTTAGATATTGGGTCTCCACTCCCTAGTCGCCTTTCCAACATGGGGTCTCCACTCCCTAGTTGAGTTTATTTTAGACATAGGGTCTCCACTCCCTAGTCGTTTTTCCAACATAGGGTCTCCACTCCCTAGTTGAGTTTATTTTAGACATAGGGTCTCCACTCCATAGTCATTTTTCCAACATAGGGTCTCCACTCCCTAGTTGAGTTTATTTTAGACATAGGGTCTCCACTCCCTAGTTGTTTTTCCAACATAGGGTCTCCGCTCCCTGGTTGATTTTAGCATAGATATAGGGCTCCACTCCCTAATCTCTTTTTCCTAAGGATACACAATCCGGATTTTAATTTCTTCCAACAATGAAATAGTTTAGATTTTTGTTATAAATAACTCACGAAATTTTCCTAGTGAAAACTGGGACAGAAAATTTCGTTCGTTTGTTTGCTTTGGTGCCCGAACAGGTTTTTCACCGTGATTCACAAAGTTTCAAGATGACCAAAGAAGAGGTCTCAATTCAAATAAAAGAAAAGAAGAAACAGGAAAAGATGTTGAACTCAAGGTGCAGAAGCGGAGAAAAGATGCGGACTACTCAAGATATGATTGAAGTCACAAGTTTGGCATGTACCGCCTTGATCTGAAAAGCTGAAGAATGAACCAGCGGTTGCAGCTAATGAGCATCAAGATTCGGATCAGAGTCTGCAGGAAGAACCATCAAAGACTCAAGATCAAGCTTTAGAAGGTTTATAGATAGGAATCTTGTAACTCGTAGTTGATAGGTTTAGCTAGTTTAGCTTTTTATCTTTCATCTTGGTGCAATAAGGAGCTCAGCAAGCAGAAACAGCAGCAACAACCGTGAAATCACAGTTTTCCGGTAGTCCCAGCTACCAGAACTTCTAGAACTACTCTGACCTGATTCCTTTGTAGCCAAGGATATGTAGGCAACCTGTGAAGCAAGGTTCGGTCAGACTTTTTCAAAAGATGCTTCTCATGGAGTTTCGAACGGGCAAAATCCCTCATAATTTCTCATTTTATCATTGCTCGAAAACCCTTCATGTTTCAGAGCAAAGAGGGGCAGCTGTGAGCATGTGATTTTTGCCCTATACGAAATACTCCTATAAAATCCCAAGAAAATAGATTTTTCTGTTAATTATTTGCCATTTTTGGAATTTTTGTAGAATTTTTAATTGTTTGCATTTTTGTGCATGTTTAATTTTTATTTAAATCATGAAAAATTCTAAAAAAAAATTATGCATTGCATTTAGGCTTTATTTTTACATTGTTAGGAATTAATCAGTAATTATTGGCTTTATTAAAACTGAAAATCACAAAAAATGGCCCATTTTTACATTTTTTCTCCTTTTATTTAGATTATTGATTTTTTCACTTTTAATTTAGGATTAAGTCGTGTTTATAATTTTACAATTAGTTAATTAGTTTAATTTCACATTTTTAGATAATTTAGGATTTTTAATTTTAGGATTTTTAATAAAAAAAAGAAAAAGAAAGAAAAGAAAAGAAAAAGGAAAATAAGAAGAGAATTGAAAAAGGGTGTTATTCTTGAATTTTTGGCTAATTTCATACCCAAATCTGGCCCAAATCCGTTCCCAAATCCGCCCTTCAACCCAGGCCCAAATCAAGGCAACCCGGTCCAACCCCCATTTAACCCAAACGACCCAGGTTTAGCCCTTGTAAATCCCAGCCGTTGATCATCATGGATCCAACCCCTACTATATCACTGTCCGAACGGAGATCCCCTACCCCAAAAGACCCCTCATTCCCACTCGTCTCTCTAAACGACTCAAACCCTAGCCGCCCTCATATTCCCTCACCGCCTCCGCCGCAAACCACCCACCAAAAATCGCCTCACGGCGGTTCCGGTGGTCCAAAGCTCCCCAAATTTACACCTTGATCCCCCTTCACCTCCTCAATCCATATCACCAACTCTCTTTCTTCGAATCCCTGTCGATTTGCTCGAATTTTAGATCGAAAATACGGCCAAAAAACCCTAAGTGTCCCAAATCGCTCCAAATTAACACCCTATAGTCTTTGCCCCTACCTGAACCCCAAACCACCCTTAACCCCCCTCGAATCAGCCCCAATCTAGTCGAATTTTAAATCTCAGATTCCGGAAGAACCCTAATTTTTTCTTTCTTCTTCTCTTGATCAGTGCTTGGTCAAATGAACTAAAATATCCATTAGTCGACTGTTCTTGTTAAGAACAGTCGAAATGGTGATTAACGTTCATTTATGCCTTTTGAAGTTTGGCCGAGTTCACAACAAAATCCAATTTTTTAGGTAATTTCCTTTTTCTTTCTGTTTACTTTTACCTTGTTTTAATTATTTTATTTTTATGTTAATTGTTTCCATTTAGCTGCATATTTTAGGATTTTTTTTTATTTTTAGATTTTTTCTTTTCTTTATTTCACAACTGTTTAGTTTAATTACTTATTCTTGTTTAGTAAATTGGTCGAAGCATGTTTAATTTTTATTAGGCAATTGCATGAGTTTAGATTAATTAGGTGTAACTGTTTCCTCTTTGTTAGTTTCAAATTGGTTTAAGGTCTTTTAGTCTTTGTGATTCTGTTTAATTATAGACACCCTAGGTGTTAGAATTCAGCATTGCTAGGATTAGTTAGTTAAATGTTTCTGTCTTTTTTTTTTTCTGATTAGTTGCAGCCACTTGTTTTTTTTTAGACACCTTTGATTCAAATCCCCAATCCTTTTTAAACTTGCCTTTGTTTGTCATAATTTGAAACCAATAGAAACTTTAGGGACTCAAGTGGACCTGAAAAGTCTAGGATAGAACTGAAATAATCAGTAAGTTAAAGGGTAAAATTGGGTTTTTACTTAGGCTAAAAATCAGAAATGTACAGCTATCCTAGCTGTTACAAAAGGTGCTGAATTACGATAGGAAGGACAGTTGTATTGTACTATTTTCAGAGGTTAGGATAAGGAATATACCCAAGATATACCCTCCCCTAAGCAACCTATATATAGGTAGGTCCTCTCATTCTGATTTGGAGACAGATTCAGCCATATTCTCTGCACAAAAGTTCAATTTTTTTATTCCTGAAAAGTTTCAGATTTCAGAAATCATTGGAAAAACTTCAAAACCTGTCATTTTCTGATTCTTTTCAAGTTTAAAAGTATGGCTTGAAGTGGGAGATTTCCCTGTTTCCTTAGCTGTTTTCTGGTTCTAAAACTATTCTCATTTGGGTCTGGGTCTACTGTTGTTGCTTTTGTTGGTCTTTGCTGCTAAAATTTGGCTCCTTCTTCTCTTTTGGTTTTCTTGACCTTTATTTGGTCATCCCTCTGCTATACTGTTCAGTTTCAAGGTATGTACATTGTTAATCTTGAATGGAATCAATTGTGAGTTCAAAAACCTGTATTTGGAACTTGTTTGGTCAGCTGATTTGTAATGTTATTTCTGAAATTGTGACTTGGTTGAATCTAGGGTTGATTAAGCCATGTTTAATATTAGCTTAAATGGTTGTATGACTCAATGGAATAAGTTAATATGTGTTCACTTTCTTTGTCAGCTTTTCTTGTGTTGTATATGCATTTCAGTAGTATGAAAAATATTCTATGTGAGTTTAGCCCTCAGCATGTATACCTTTTTTAACCAAGTATCAGTCATATGCATCATAATCCTACATGAGCTTCAATTTGTTCCATGTTATTTGATAAAAAATGTGTCTAGTAGGTATCCTCGAAGGTCAGAACTTGTGGATCCAGCCACCTGTTGGCTTGGTTTACGATTCAAGACATTGAGCAAGTTATATTCCTTGGAGCATTTCTCTGGTTCTTAGTTCAGTTTTGGTTTCCTTTTGTTACATAAAAGTCTGTATATTCCGTAGTTAAGAATAAGTTGTAGTAATTTCTTTTTTTTTTAGAAACATGATTAGGTATAATAATATGTGTATAAAAAATGATGTAAAGTTTCTTTGCCTAAGGCTGAAGGATCTTAACAGGCTGGGCTTAATGTTGGCCTAAATGAGGGAGCCTTGGCTGAAATCGCCTTTTGTGTGGTTTCTGGGCTTCCATATACTGCTGAGACTCAATTTGAGCCCAATCCATACTGCATGTAACTGTCCCCTGGATTGGTTATTTCCTCAGAACAACTAGTTTAGACTCAGTAGTTAAATAATTTGTAAACTCGAACAGTTACGTGTACATTCAGTTTTAATTTATCACTAACTCCAGCATTTATGAGATGACTGTATAAGGCAAATTATGGATAGTCTTAGGTTCAATTTGATTTTGTTCCTGTTGCACGCAAGATATTAGTCAAAGCTTATCATGTTAGGTATTTCATTTAATTTTGGTGCAAATACGACTGTACATGTGTTGCGATCATTTAAGCCTTAATAGGCTATGGGTGTTTGAGGCGCTTTAGGCCTAGCAATGGCCCAAATCAAGCTGCCAAGCCACAACAGGCTCTTGGCTTGCCACCCTCCTTCATCTTACGTTTTGGGCTTAATTTTGAGCCCAGTGAGAATTAGCCGTATTTTCCCTTTAATGACCACCTTTTAAAATATTGGGCCTACTGCTGGCCCAGTTTCTTTTAAATAAATAAAGACCTGCCCCCATGTTTCCCTACCCATAATTAATAGTTTGACATTAAGTCCAAAATTAGTTGTAAGTAAGAACTCCTTTTTTCTAAAAATTGAGGCGTGCCATCTTTCACTAGATAACCTATGGCCCTCATAAATATTAACTTAGTACTTAAAATAACCTTAATTAATTGTAGTTTGCTTTAGGACCGATTTAGATTAGTATTGCCATTATATATACGTTCGCGTAACATAACTACGAATTTAATTCTAAAAATAATCTGAGGGAATCTTTCGCGCAACTTTAACCAAACTTTTTCCTAATAAAATAAACAAAGCGTTATTAATTGTGGACACGTTCGCGTGACATGATTTTGACGCGCCAAAAGAAAAGAGTATACGTACGCGTAACTCAATTCTTTAATTACGGATAAATCAAGTGATTAAAAGCGGTAAAAGGTAAATGCACATATGTCCTAAAATGAGTAGTTAAACAATTTAAGCCAGGTATAAATCGCTAAGCGACCGTGCTAGAACCACGGAACCTGGGAATGCCTAACACATTCTCCCGGGTTAACAAAATTCCTTACTTAGAATTTTTGGTTC
This sequence comes from Nicotiana attenuata, assembly GCF_001879085.1. NCBI lineage: Eukaryota > Viridiplantae > Streptophyta > Magnoliopsida > Solanales > Solanaceae > Nicotiana > Nicotiana attenuata. The sequence continues at coordinate 34,606 of NW_017671561.1, read as the reverse complement.
GCAAACTTTTTTAATAAAGTCGAAAACTTCCTCGATTTGAGATTTAAAATAAACCGGTGACTTGGGACACCAAATAAGCTATTCCAAGTGTCGACTCTGATAAATTAAATAAAATAATCCCATTTCGAATAATGTCGCTTTAATTGGAAAATCTCCCATATACCCCCTCGGGTGGTAAAAAAAGGAGGTGCGACACTATGCATGATTTCTTTCCTTATTTGTCACCTGCACTTTACCATTTGAATTAATTCCCTTAATTAAGGGAGGACTCGAAATGATTTTACTCTGAGTTCTATAATTACTGAACAATTTGATTCTTACCTTATTTACCTAGCTTTCAAACTACTATATATATTGCTCTCTTCTACAGTCTAAGCACATGAGTTGACATCTCTCATACACTCAAAATCTCTTCTGCTTTCTTTGTTACTTACAATTGTTACTAAATTAGCCGGCTACAAGCCAAGGCTAATTATTGCACTCTCTTGTTCCCTACTTTTTGTTTACTCTCTTTACTGGTATAATCTGATTTTAAATTCAAGCTCTCAAACCAATGTGTTTCATACTGCTTCAGTTCATCATATTCCTAATCTGTTTCTATCTATTGTTTTGTTGTTCAATATGTAATTGACCTATTACTTCCCTTAGTTATGTCTTATGACTTCTAGGATCAACATGTCTTATGAACTTGTAGTCTGTTTAAATTTGACTCTACCCTGTTTTTGAATGTTGGTTTACTTGCTATTTAGTCTCTAGTATGATCCTTTCTTTGCAAAGCAATGTTGTTACCCTAAGTTGTTTGGTTCTATGTTGGTTCTGAAACTCTTACTGTGTTGTATCATTAGCTATCCCTAATCCCATGAACCCCCTAAAGCACCTCTGATTCTATAACTATGTTCTAATTGGCACCCCTGGATCCATGTATTACTGTTTGCACTATTAGCTACCCCCTTTATTGCAAAGACTTCTGTTTATTTGTATTGTGTGTTCCCACCCCCAATTACCCCTGTGTGAAGGTTTGTTATTTGAGTGTTGCTGAACCTGTTTTGGCTCTATGTTTGATCTGTTGTTTGTGTGATTATACAACTCCTGTCAAAAACTGTTTTTACTGAACAATTCTCCTATTTATAAAACTACTTCAACTGAGTCTTTTCAAATACAGCTTTCCTATTAAAACCTTTTCTAAACTATGTCAAGTCTCTCACTCTACTCTTAGGTCCTTAAGTTCTGCCCCTCCAGTGTATGACTGCCTTGGGATCCCTATGAGATCCCTCTGAACTCTGATGCACTCGAGCTGGCTCTTCCACACTGCACTTACTAAGTTCTGGTTATAAAGTCTAGGTCTGAGCACTGCCCGGTATCCTTGAGATCCTTAGGGAACTCTGACGCACCTAGACGATGATATTGTCTATAGAATTTGGCATTTGAGGCTATTGGAGGCTTAGGGAAGTCATTTGGGCCTACTTCAGGCTCCCTATAGTTAACTTCTTTTTTTTTTATTTGTTTATGTAATTTATTCAGCTGGTCTGTAATAATCATTTGTTAACGATATTGGGGTGATTAGTGAAAAGGGGCTGGGGTAGTTATATATCTGTGGGGTAACTCGAGTAGATACCATGCCTATAGGATAGTATTAATGCGTGCTATGTTTGCTTCACTTTCACAACATTAGAAATCATGTCAATAGGGTTAAAATCAACTTTCATAAGTAGATACCATGCCTATAGAGTGTAAAGTGATTGAGTTCAACTTCTGCTACTGCATGTATTTACATTTGTTCACTGACATCATCTCTTAACAATTAGATACCATGCTTATAGGAATTAAAAATCAGAAATTTTGCTTATAGAACTTAAAATCAACTTAGTTTAAACAAGTCGGTCTAATTCGTGTTAGTTCGCTTTGAAACTGGCCTAATCAATTGTTTGTTTCTTTAAATGAATTCCCTTTTTTCCAAACACTGCCTTAATTTACAATCACTAGACAGCATGCCTATAGGAACTCAAGAATCCGTTTTAAAAACTGCTCATTGTTCTACTTCATCAACGTAGTTATCATGCTCTTAGGACGTCATTGTTCTGCGTTTAGGCAAGCCTATAGGGCGATTTTAAATTCTGCAACTCTGAAACTGTATTTTTGCTACTTACAGCTGTCCAGATTTAACAGGTTTAATCAGTAGGCAAGTTAAATAGGATCTTTCACATATTGTCCTAATTCAACACTATATAAGCCCTGCTCACCTAGATATCATGTTCTGGGATTTTTCTCTTATGTATTTGAATGTTGCTTGAAGACGTGCACTTATTTGCTATGTTTGAGGAGGTAACTGTGAGCCTATAACTTGTTTCTTTAAATGTAGTCCTAACTGTTCTTGATTGTCGCCTAGATTTTTATCCTTTAAAACCTTAGGAAAGTCTGGAGCTGTCCAAAGAATAGAGGCCCTAAAATACCTCCAGGTCCATGAGGAAGGGACGGGTAGTGCACGCATAGGACATTGTCAAGGTTACTAGAACACATTAGGCTATGACCAAGGGGAGGCACTTGGGTAGAACGGGATATGATGACTACGCGTTAATGTCACGTGTAGCCCCTCATTGAGAAGTGTTTGTCGGGCATTGCGTGGGGTGATCCTGTTGGCTAACCAACCTAGGACCCCTCCTTCCCAAATTCCCTTTGTCTAAACTTTACTTTTTTTATATGTACACAACTTGTTCAAATTCTTTGTCTTATTATTTGAGTCATACAATGTCCAGCATGCTTTATTTGCAATTATGTGTTTCAACTACTTATTTGTTAAAGGACTAATTCATAAGTATAAGTTCGGTCGGGACCCACCGTTGTGGACCGAGAGGGGTGACAAACACCTTCCCCTCAAGGTTATTTTGAGCCTTTACCCTAAATCTCTGGTAATGCAAACTAGCCTAAGAGTTATTCGCTCTTGGTGCCCTAACGCACCATAATCCGTTAGGTGGCGACTCTTCAAATACCTAAATCCCAAAAGGAAATGAGTTATTACCCCCTATGAACGTCGAAACCTGGACTTTCTCCGCGGAGGAAAAGGGGCGCGACAGCATGGCGACTCTGCTGGGGATATATTTAGGCTCTTACCATAACGCACTTATATTTTATGAATTAGTCCAAGCATGCTCTATCCCACGTACCCTTTCCCCTTATTTGAATTTAACTGTTTATTTTTAAGCATTTATGACTTCTTTATTTCCTTGAAACAGACGTGTCTCTTCATTTTCTTCTTCTGTAACTGTTTTTCAATTATTTAAATACAACATTTATATTTCTACGTGCAAATACTTGACTACATGTTATTAACTGCTGCATAAATCATGCTTCACATCATATTCCACTCGTGCGTATCATATCCTATAGCAACGCTTGATGAGTGGTTGCGCTCTTCCTATTTATTACCCTTAAATTTGGAAAGGCTTATTTGCGGTAAAACTAGTCGATAAGCGGTGCAGTCGATGGTTCCGTGCCTTTCCCCATCAAGTTGTCCGCTTGAGGGTACCAGTCTAAAACCCCATAGTAACCTTACTCTGGTCAAAAATTGTGCATGCATCATGGTCAAACCTAGTCGGGTCAATTATGCTGTCCACATAATGATCCTTTAAGGTAAGCCTTATCCAAAGTCCACCGGGGTTTCCATAATCCCAACGGACACAACCACGTTCTGTGCATTAATTTGGAGAACTAAATGCCGATATGCTGATCATGAATGTATAAATAGTCGAGTCTGGTGGGGGAGAAAGGCCTAACCCTTTTATTTGGCAAAAAGTGAGGCACGAGGTCCCCAGATTCGGTATGGTTAGCAACATCCCGCCATTGCTGTTAGATTGGTAGGAGGACCTTTCCTCAAGTGACAAAAAACATGTAAGAAAGTACCTGGGTAACTTGCCTTCCCTGCTAGACATTGAGCCAAACAAGAGGTTGATCGAGGCTGCCACTTTATTCTGGGATAGTGAAAGGGCGGTGTTCATTTTGGCAGCATAGAAATGACACCACTTCTAGAGGAAATCGGAGGGCTTGCGGGTTTGACTTGGGATAGCCCCGGGTTATTGGTGCCGGAAAACCATATTGGCAAAGGGTTATTAAAGATGATGGGGTTGAAGAAAAATGCTAACTTGAGATGCCTGAAGGAATCTTACATACCCTTCGAGTATCTGTATGAGAGGTATGGACATAACAAGTCCTTCCGTACTTACCATGAAGAGATCTCTCTCACTTCTCTAAGCCATATCCACCGCAGAGTATTCGTGTTCATTGTATGCTTACTGGGCCTGATAGTGTTCCCAATGAAAAAGGAAAGAATCCACACTAGGTTGACCATGGTTGCCAAGACTTTGATCGAGGGGATCAATGGACAAACCTACACCATAGTCCCCATGATCATAGCCGACACCTACAAGGCTCTGGAGCTCTGTCAAAGAGTGGTCCAGCATTTCGAGGGTTGTAACTTGTTGCTGCAGTTGTGGTTGCTAGAACATCTTCAAAGGGGCCAGTATCGCCAAGAATTTTTGCGAAGGGCTTGGAATGACCATATTGCCTTCCATCACCCTAAGCGGATGACCTACATTTCGGATAGGTTTGCTCAGCCGGAAAATGCCAAGGAGTGGGTGGAATTCTTTGACAATCTGACTGAGGAGCAAGTGCAATGGATGTTTGAATGGTTCCCGACAGACGAATTC